>NC_046161.1:43894136-44194136 GCF_011064425.1 Rattus rattus
AGGGGTCTAGACAGATGGGAATCAACTATCATTTGTGTCAGTCAAGAGCAAAGTGTCTTGGGGACATTGTGGAGTCAATAAGTATAGTTTCCCAATGAATTCTAGGAGTCGCCATGAAAACTAAGTACGATGGGTATTTGGTTTTTTCCTAAATTTTATGCCCCACACTGCCAAGACATCCATCCAATGTCATCAGTTTGAAGATAATATTGCCCACAATGGTGACTGGCAAGTAGTTGGTGTGCCTATTTGCAGAGACCAACTGGAGTCAGATGGCTGACATTTCCCATTTGTTTTTCAAGCCACTTCCTTCTCTAGCAGGTGGATGTCATGCCTGTTGAGCCAATGAGGAAAATGAGGCTGAGGGAGATGCAGGGAAGAAGTGTGCTAAAAAAGCACATGTTTAAATCTGAGAGCAGAGCTCCCTTTGCTGCAACACTGGGTTACCACCAGCGGTCAGCAGTCTCAGTGCCCCAGAGAAGCCTGTGGCAGAACAGACAGATGGATGGGGAGTGGGACCCACCTAGTCCAGTCTTGCCTTCGCCTGGCGCCAGCCTGACCCTGCCCTTTTCTCAGGTGTGTTCATCATCTGCTGGCTGCCCTTCTTCATCACGCACATCCTGAATATACACTGTGATTGCAACATCCCACCAGTCCTCTACAGCGCCTTCACATGGCTGGGCTATGTCAACAGTGCCGTCAACCCCATCATCTACACCACCTTCAACATCGAGTTCCGCAAGGCCTTCATGAAGATCTTGCACTGCTGAGTCTGCCCCTTGCCTGCACAGCAGCTGCTTCCCACCTCCCTGCCTAGGCAGGCCAGACCTCATCCCTGCAAGCTGTGGGCAGAAAGGCCCAGATGGACTTGGCCTTCTCTCGACCCTGCAGGCCCTGCAGTGTTAGCTTGGCTCGATGCCCCTCTCTGCCCACACACCCTCATCCTGCCAGGGAAGGGCCAGGGAGACTGGTATCTTACCAGCTCTGGGGTTGGACCCATGGCTCAGGGCAGCTCACAGAGTGCCCCTTTCATATCCAGACCCTGTCTCCTTGGCACCAAAGATGCAGCGGCCTTCCTTGACCTTCCTCTTGGGCACAGAAACTAGCTCAGTGGCCGAGCACACCCTGATCGCTGGCTTGGCCTGGCCCTTGCTTGCCTGTGCCGGATCAGGTGGTGGGAGGGAGCGACAGTTCTTACTTTATAGGAACCATATAGGAAAGCAGGGAACACGCCAAGTCCTCCAGGCAACGTCAGTGTCAGGAGACACACATAAACACCAGGTAGCTCCATGGACCCCAGAGAAACTGAGGCTGAAAAATCTGTTTTCCACTCCAACTCTAGTGTGAGTCCCTACTTTTCATAGCCATGGGTATTACTATGTCCTACCTTGTTATAGTATCCTATGGGGTTCCTGTACCCTTTGGGGGAAAACAACTCTAATCCTCAAGGGCCCCAAGAGAATCTGTAAGGAGAAAAATAGCTGATCTCCCTCTACTCTCCAATCCACTCCACCACTTCTTGACATAACTTGGATGTATCCATTCCTCACAGCAAATGCTGGCCAGTCAGGCCTTGGACCAGTGTTGGAGCTGAAGCTGGATGTGGTAACTTGGGGCTCTTTGGGGCTGGGGGGGTTGTTAACATCGTCTCTCTTCCATATCTCTTCCTTCCCAGTGCCTCTGCCTTAGAGGAGGCTGTGGATGGGGTGCTGGAGCTGCTGATACCATTGGGCCTGGCCCTGAATGAGGAGGGGAAGCTGCAGTTTGGAGGGTTCTGGGATCCAACTCTGTAACATCACTATACCTGCACCAAAACCAATAAAACCTTGACAAGAGTCATTCCCATGGGCACTTGGGTGGCCTGGAACACTGTCAACACTATTCTTAGCATTTAGGTATAACATATAGGGGGCAATAATAGGTAATCCAGCTATCCCAGCTCCCTGGATCCTGCTGCCTCTTCAGGACTAATCTTAGCCACCAGGGCAGAGAGAACTCTGTGATAAAGGTGGCCCCCGAGGTGTTGGGTTTGCTCACATCTGTCTGCTCCATGTCTGGTCCCTGGCATGGGCAATGTGAGACAGGAAAAGCCTGAGGACAGTGGCCTGGGCAGGTGTCCATCTTCTCACTCCCAGGTTCATTCACAGCTCCAGGATCTCAGGGTCCCAGGCTGGCGCTGTCCCAACCACAGAAGCCCAACTCCTTAGAAGTGAAATAGAAATCAACCCAGTGAAAGGAGAATGTTCTTGGCACCTTAAGATCAGGAATAATGACAAACAGGGTAGTAGCACCCACGGGCTCAGGCTCTGGGGAACTGTCAGGGCATAATTTGCATGCTAAATATAATATTTTTAGTACCAAAGTTTGGAGCACTTAACTTGCCCTGAACATTTAATTATGGACTTTGATCTTCTTCCTGAACTTGAATCAAGTGCCAAGCTTTGGGAAAGGCTCTTGTCCCCAGGAGCACCCTAGTGCCAGAAGGCAAGCTCAGCAGGTGCCCTAGGGTAGTTCGGGGCTACCATCGAATTGGTGGCTATCTCCTGGAAGGTATCAGACCCTCATTTAATCAAGAAATCCTAGGAAACTCTGAGCTACTGATACCCACCCAACAATCAATCATCAAAAACAGCACTACACACACACACACACACACACACACACACAGACACACACACACACACACACACACACCACAACATGCTGTCAGCCTAAGGACAGATATGTGATCTTGACCTGGCTGGGGGATTCAAAGTTTGTTTCATTAGAAGTTTTTTTGAAGGCATTCAAGCTTTCCAGCAGTGAAAACCAGAGGAAGAGAAGGAGGAGAAGGAGGAGGGGGGGGAAGAGAAGGAGGAGGAGGAGAGAGAGAGAGAGAGAGAGAGAGAGAGAGAGAGAGAGAGAGAGAGAGAGAGAGAGAGAGAACCTGAAAATGGGCTGGGGAGGGTGGCAATACACAAAGCAATCAGAGAACCCTGTCAGAGAGAAAAGGGGAAGAGGGCAGGGCAGGGGCGGGAGGCGGGGCAGGAGAGAGTTGCCCACAATTGTCAGGAGGCTTCACGTCTTTCTTCCAGACAGCAGATTGACAGCTAGAGTGGGCAGGGGGAGGGCTGGCCCCACCCTCTCCCCCTTAAGCTCTTGAGAGCAAAAGGATGGGAAGAAGGGGACCCAGAAACACACAGCAGAAATGGGGATCCCAGGCCCTGGCTTTCCAAAAAAAGCCCCGCCCTTTCTCTTGATGGGTTTGGGAAGGAAGCCTCAGAACTTTCCCTCCCCGCTTCCTTCCTCACATTTTCAGTGTCCCCACCTACTGGGAGTCCATTCATAGACCATCGCTGTCTCCAGAGACTGCATGACTTCCTTTGTCTGCTGCCCAGCCTTCCCTGAGCCAAGTGCTTCACCGTCCTGGGTGCAAGGACAGAGTCTGTATCTGATTTTGAAACCTGTCAATACAGGGCAGCTTTTGGCTTTGTTTTCATGGATGCTCTCCTCTTAGTCCCAGGGTACTTTTCCTGTGCTCTGGCCTCACTTGAGGAGGGTGGTTTATCTGGGTGAGAGGCTCAGACACCTGACTGAATCTTATACCATCAATTCCATGCAGTATAGTTAGAACTGGCTATGTGGGCAAACACTTATTTATTTAGATAGAGAAAGAAAACCTGTTTGACACTAGACCTTTAGGGTGATACCCGGGGTCCATGAAAACAGCAATTCCCCTGCCCAGTAGCAGGTGGTGAAGAATGAGCAGGGACAAAGTGAGTGATGCAAGTGGCTAGGGTCTGAGGATTTCATGTTTCTGAGGGTCCTTTCCTATTTATCACATGTCTGTAGCTCTGCTACACCATGCAAAGCAGGAAGCTGGTAGAGAGAAAATGTAGCATCTTCTAAGTGAGAAGGTATAAGTGGCCCACCCCAGCTTTATGGGTGGAGCAGAGAGGACCCTGATCAAATAGATTTCACTGCCATCTTCATTGTGCCCAGGTGACTTCCCAGGGCAGGGAGCAGGGAGGAGGGTGATGGCTACTGCTCTGTCTAGAAAGCTTGTGTACTTCCAGGTGGCACCATAAAGAGCCTGAGGTCATTTTACGAAGCCCCCTATGTGCACGCAGAGCCCCCTATGTGCATGTAGAGTCCTCCACCCTACGGTGTTCTTATGGATACAGACATGAGGCTTTGGTTTGATCTGCATTAAGCTCTGTTAGACTCCTGGAGCCTCTTATGCTATAGTCTGCACATCATCTTCACCACTGTGTGTCTCAGTGATTACAACCAGTGGCTTGGTATGACTGTAAGTTGCACTCCAAGGTCACAACCCACCTCAAGACCCAGAACCAATCTTCCATTCCTTCCCAGAATGTGCTGGCATAGAAACTAGTTAGCCGTGTCCTAAGGCATCATTCCCACAAGGCTCCCAAAGCCTGATTATCTGTGTTCTATTCCAAGAGACAAATTCTTCTAGTTTGGGAGAAACGGCAAGAAGCTGAAATGCTGAGTGTGTATTCACTGCCTGGTCATTTCAGAGGCTTGGCATCAAATTCGAGCATGACAGCACCCTAAGGTCACAAGTGCTGCTAAGTGGTTTGACTGGAGCTAAGGAACATCCAGCAACCTGAGGTCGTAGAAGGCTGTGATCCAGGCAGGCTTTGCATTCGGTCTCCTGCCTGGGCCCACACTACCAACCTTCCTCAGCTTCCTTCTCCAGTTTGCCTCCTGGCCACAGGCTAGCCTGGCTTGCATCCTTCATCCTTTGTCTGGCCCTGCACAAAGCGCTCCAGCCTCCACTGCCTATAATCGGATTCAGCACCATGGATAGTACATGTGTCCTGGGCACTAAGAGGGGAGAGAGGGAGGCTATAAAAATGGCCAAATGTGCACCTGAGCGAGCAACAGGGCTGACAGTGGGGGGTGGGGGGTGTCAGTTCAGCACCTTCAAGAAGAGTGGCCCTTTCCAACAGGGCAAGCAGGACAATCTTCACAGGTAGAATTGATGGGCTGGATCTAGTGTGTGTTGGGGGTGTAGGACTCCATCAGGCACAGAGGAAGGAACTCGGCATTAGCATGAAGGGGTTGTGGTGTGATCCTGGGGCTGGTGAGCTCCATAAACAGATGACTAGAGCAGCCATCTGTGTGTCCAGAAGCCCTGGGGCGTCCCCTGCCTTACTGCCTTCTCTCCCCTCTCCCACAAGCCTGGAGACTGACTTCACTTTTTGCCCTCACTCTGGGCCCCACTCCCCAGTGTATCTTCTCAGGGCTGTAAGGATACACCCATAGGTGTTTCTGACCACTTAGAGTTTTCTTAAGATTACTTACTGCATATCGGCATCAGCTCTGAGGTCACACAAGACAATTCGAACTCCCATCTGCGGATTAACTCCCTTGGCTGTGGCTTGCTAAAATGCACTGCTCCTTCTGTTTCCATATCTGGGAGGGTTCCACCACCCACTGACTCCTCAAAGCACAAGAAGTCACCTAAGCAGAGGTTTAGAATAGGAAAAGAATTTGCCTCTGTAAATGGTAAGGAAAAAGCAGGTAAGTGGGAAAATGTTGATGAGAAGGGACAAGAGCTGGAAGACAGAAGAGAAACGAAGTGAAAGTGAGTGCTGGTGCATGCTGGGTTTGCGTGTGGTTCAATAGCATCCTCACATCTAAAAGGCTTCTATACCCAGGGTTTGGAGCATCCACAGGCCTCCCTGTCTAGGAAGAGAGCTTACAGCTAATAAAGTATAAAATCAAGACCCTAGCCCAGGTTTGTCTGGATACCACTAAATCCTCCATCATAGTTTGGAATTCCAATTTCCCATCACAGCATCCATCTTCCTCGTTGCACACAGCTCCCTGGGATCTTTGGAATTCATTGGACAATCAGACTCTATCCACCCTCTGGAAAGAGGCAGGGGCTCTTCTCATCCTCTCACAGTGAGGCAAAACTCCAGATTCAAGATAGACTTTAGAGTTTCCTCACTGGAAATCCATCACATTGCCTGCCCATAGAAAGAAGCTGTCCCTCCCACATTCTGGAGCTAATGGAGTACCTCCTATGGTAGCCTCTGGCCCTTCTGAGCTCCATCCATGTTGTCTCCAACATTTAGATCATTCGAGAGACTCTTTTCTGATCAACCCAGTGCTTAGGTTGAAAATTGACTTGAAGCGGGTAAGAAAGGAGAGGTCAGTGGCTGTTTCTATCCAACATGGCTACCTTAGTTTAGCAATATTAAATTCCTGATCCCTCAGCTACACTCACCACATTTCAAGGACTCAGTCCCACAAGCTGCTAGAGGTACCTTACCTACAAAGCAATGTGGACCCCCAAAATTCCTTCTTCCCTTTGCAGTCCTATTGGAAACACCCACCCTACTTTAGGAGTTTGGGGAACCATGGAAACAAGGGTGAGGAACAGATTTGTGGATAGGGATGGTGGGGGTAATGTTCACTTTGGGATGATTTGAATTTAAGGGTTCTCTAGGACCTCCAAGTACAGATGTCCAGAAAGAAATCAGGGTTCCAATTTCTAACACTCCAGCCCCTAGACACTTTAAGCACAGTGGAAACCACTAAGGATCTTCTTCAAGCCATTTCAAGGACCTCTTTTAAACACAACCAAAAATATTCCTATATAACTGAGAAGGCATGTATGTCCAACTAAGGCTTAAGGTAAACACTCTATGAACCTGTCTTGGCTCACTTGAGAATACAGCAGAGAGCTAAGTCCTCTTGCTCAAGCCTGAGCCCAAGCTATCACCTCTGTTAATTCTTGGAGGAAGCAATTCAACGAAGCAGGGATCTGAGGACCTCCACAAGAGGCCAGGGCCAGCAGAGCCAAAGTGATTTATAGGCACAGTCCTGACCATACCTCCTGTACCTTGAATAACAAATGCCAATACATATTCCCCCCAACACTTTTATTCAAGGTTTTCCTCACACTCCTCCTAATGTGATAAGCCAGACACCATCTTGTGCTGTGGCTCCAACCTCATGATTCCCATTGGTTGCTCGTGCTTACTTGTGTGTGACTATGCAGTCCGTACCATCTCCTCTGATTCTTCAGGATTCCTAGACTTGGAGCTACGTTAGTGTTCTGGGGTTCAAGAGGAGACACAAACCTGGCTCTCCTCTCCTCCTGTTCATTGCTCTAGGAGACAGAAGTAGGGGTATTTTCTTAGCCATATCAGGTAGCTGGCAAAGAGTGGGGTGACAAGGCTGGCATAGAATAGGGGGATCAAGCTGGCATAGAACAGGGAGCTTCTGAATGGGTCCCAGGCCCCAGGAGTTTCTACTGCTTCCCTTGGGAAAGATTGCATCCCCACTGTGCCATAGGCATGGTTCTGTTGAGAAAGGGCCCAGGGAAAGCCTTAGATATACCCCTCCTGGTCGTCCTTACTTCTGGCTGGCCTGAGTCATGGAGCTCACTGACATCAGGGTCTGCCCTGCAGATTCTGGTTTAATGGGTTGAGGATATACTTAAGAATCCCTCATTAGGAAATCCTAATGTGTAGTCTAGTCTGATAGCGGGGGCACAACCCAGCCAAGTGCTGAGCTGAGATTCATCTTTGTCTGTCCCAAACTACCTGAAGCCCAGCTGGAGCTGGTCCAGAGACCCTAGGACAGAGGAAATAAGGCTGCCAATGTGAACTCATGCCCCACTCAAGGTGGCAGAAAAGGCATCTATCTTTCGCCCCATGATACTAGGGTGCTAATGGGGTGGGGAGATGGGGCAGCAGGGAGAACCTGCTCTTCTCGTACCCCTCAGTAGCCACTGCCTCACTGATCACTGAACCAGATTCCCCAATACACACGGTGGATATGAGAAGCCCTGGGGTTTTCCCATCTTGCCCACAACTGGTGGGTAATCCCATGGGTGGGTGGCCCACATATGTTCCTAGAAAGCATATCTCTGAGCAGCTAATATGGAGGAAAAGAAGTTCCTCTGCTGAAGCTCTACCCTAAGCCCAGGAAAACCCCACTTACTATTAACTTCCTCTCAGCTGCCCTGCTTCCTCCCTCACATAAATTTACACATATTATATATACATACATACATTGTATGTTCATATTTCCATCTCTTATTAGCTACCCTGCCCATTCCCATGCATGAATTTCAAATGCACTTTGTATGCATGCATGCACCATGCACACACCTGCAGCTTCTCATAGCTACTCTACCTCCTTTCACATACACTAACACACAAGCATTATATGGGCATATGGACCATACCAGAAAAATCACACATGCATGCACACAAGTCACCCAACTCCCCTTAGTAGCCCCCTGGCTCTGTTCCTGTTAGCTCCCAGACACATTATAAACATATATGATGCATCAGTCACGACACACACACATGTGCCATATGCCATGCTAACCCCCCTGGCTCCCATGGGCACCCAGCTGATCCATATCTACTTGGAAGAATTAGATCATCAGCTTTTTTTACTCTGGAGTTGGGAACCTCATGTAACTGCTCAGGTTATATCAGAGAAGTGTGGGGTTGGAGACAGGGGACTGGCATCCCATAGATGAGCACATAGCTGGGGTTTGGGAACATCCTTCCCACATTCCCAAGAGAATGTATAGGATACCAGAGGCTGAGACCAGTGCCAGAAGAAGCTATGGTTGTTATGGTGATAGGAGCCTGGCTGAGACTAAGAGTGAACAGATCTGTCCTCTGAGCTCCAAGAGCATGTTCCCTGTGTAAAGTGAGCGTCTGACTCTCCTGCCTCGGCATAAGGTAAAACATCTAGAATACAATTTGGAAATGAGAGCGGTAGCCCTTTCTCCTCATTTTGAGGCTTTTTCTTTATTTTGGGAGTTCCTTGGGGCATGAGGCTCCATGATTCAAAGGAAAGCAACAAATGAGGAAAGGAGTCTTGAGGCTGGGGACAAAGCTTATCTTGGACACATGAGCTCATTTAAAGAAAGGGGAGAACATGGTTTGTCTACAGATGACAGGAGGGGAGCTAGGATCAGTCTTTCAGGCAGTCGGTAGCTTCCTCAGTTCACTGGAACCCCTCAGCTTCCTTCTGTCACCTAGGACACTGGTTCCTCTCAAGGTCAAACGGATAGGCAGGAAGTGGTCTCTCACATGACAAGTTTCACTTTCACAAGCCCCTCCCCTTCCAAGCAAAGGAACACTGCTACACCTAATCATCCATCGGAGGCCCAGGCTTAGAATCTCCCAGAATGGCTAGTGAAGGTTCCTTGTCCTGCAAGAGGGCAACAGTGCTCTGCTTTAGGCTGCGGAGGGCTAGCTGCAAGGGAGTACAGCCAACTCCATCCTTGGCATCCAGTCGCGCACCAGCTTTGACTAGAACTTTGAGGATTTCTGTGTTGCCCTTGAGAGCAGCCAGGTGAGCAGGTGTCCAGCCCACTTTGTTGCAAGCGTGGACATCAGCACCGTGCTCCAGAAGGTGGACGATACCCAGGAAAGTCCCTTTATGCACTGCCAGGTGGAGAGGAGTCCAGCCTGACTGCTCAGAGGCATTGGAATTGACCCCACACTGCAGCAAGGCCAGCATCACTCCCTCCTCCCCACAGAAGGCAGCCAGGTGCAGGGGAGTCCATTGCATACTTCCAAGAGCATCTAGGTCTGCATGGCTCTTGGCTAACAGATGGATAATCTCCAGGTGGCCCTTGTAAGTTGCTAGGTGCAGGGGTGCCCATCCCTGTTGTGTGCGTAGCTCAAGGCTGGCCCCATGTCTCAGAAGCATTTTAAAGATAAGGTACTTGCCCCTGGCTGCAGCAATGTGCAAAGGACTGTAGCCATTGTGGTCAAGCACATCAGGGAGTGCCCCACATTTTAGCAGGTGCTGAATGGCTCTCACTTTTCCCTTCTCCACTGCCAGGTGCAGGGGTGTCCTCAGGTTTCTCTGCTGAGCATCCAGCTCAGCTCCCTGTCCTGTCAGCAGCTTGACCAAGCCAATGTGGCCAAAGTAGGCGGCAACATGGAGGGGAGTCTTGCCCTCCACCTCACGTGGGTTGAGGTCAGCCTGACGGGAGACCAGAAGCCGAGCAATATTCTCAAAGTTGTTCTGTGCAGCCAGGTGGAGTGGGGTCCAACCCTCATGCTCCCGTGCATTCACCAGGGCCCCATGGTCCAGGAGCAGACGGGCAGTGTGGTCATCCCCACTCTGGGCTGCGAAATGCAGTGGGGCCCAGCCATCTTCATCTGCCAGGTTGGTATCAGCACCATGGGCCAGAAGCAGGGCACAGAGGTCAGGCTGCTGGTCCTGGGTGGCAATGAGGAGTGGTGTATAGCCAGAAGCTGTCTGGCAGTCTACATCGATCTCATGGGACAGCAGCAGCCTCACTTGTTCCAAGCTGCCCCTGGCCACTAGAAAGTGTAGGGGAGTCACCTTGTTCTCATAGATATCACTTGGGACCAAGCTCTGGCTGTCAGAGAGCTGTAGAATCCACTTCAAGGAGTCACCTGAGTCTGCTAAGAGAAAGGGATAGATTGAAAAAAAATTATTATATCCTAACCTGGTCAGAGGTCACCTTATGTATCCCCCTGCCTCTTGGAGACACTTTCCAAAAACAGCCTAGACTTGAGGGCAATGGGTTTCACGGAATCAAGGAGCACTGATTCTTTTAGAGCTTTGAATCTGTGTTTTTTGTAGAGGAGGCAAGGTAAGCTGAGGCTGGGAGGCCTGGTTGAAAATCAGTACTCCATCTATAAGCATCCCCTGGCCTCTGCTAATTCTCTGGCTCTTTGAGCCCCCACCTGCAGCTGTTTAAAAGGGAAATGAATGGTGCTGGCTCATTCCATCAGTGGGAAGACAGGCTAGGTGGGTAAGAAGGTTCAGAGAACCTGTGAGAAAGGCAGGTTGTGGAAATCAGAACTGCTCTAGAACTTGGGTTTGTGTGCTACAACACCTTCAGACCTTGCCACCTCCGGCTCCATCTACGGGTGTTTCAGAACTGAATGGTAACCACTGCTGAGACCCAAACCATGCCAGTTCTGATTTGTATGGGGTAGGCACTGGGAACATCTTTTTCTCAATTGTTTTTCAAATAAGAGTAATGCAAAGACAGTATTGAGAGCCAGTGTTCTATATCTCAGGGCGGAAACAGGAACTCGAGCACAACCATGAAGGGGAAACTGATCCAGAAATCCAAGAGTCTGAGTATTTCTGAGCCACCCCTTCTGTGTAATAGGCCTGAGAAAGAGAGGGACAAGGATGATGAGTGAGGAGAATGGGTTCCATTCTTTCCTCCCTGTGGAGTCTTTGGTCCCAACTCAGCACAACAGACTCACCATTGTCTGCAATCTCCTGGCTGACCTCCTTGCTGACCTGCAAAGTATTGTACAGGGTGGGTCATCAGGGATCAGCTCTGGTCCTCCCTGCCTTTCCTCCCTCCAGATTCACATCCTACCCTTCCTGGGAGATCTTCCTATACCATTGTCCCACCAGTACATGTATAGAAGAAATCACCAAGCAGCGGAGTTTTGAGGCCCGGCCTTCATTTAGAGACTTTAGGGTAGATCTCTGATAGTCCCTGTCACTTGGGCATAGGGCCAGGAGACTTGAAGGATGATATTGACATCCACGGCATGACAGGCTAGTCTAAGGTTCTTCCCAAGGATTCTGAGCCACAGCACCCATGGCCTTTAGAGAACAGTTGTGTAAATAAAGAAAGGTGTCCTCTGCTATGGATGCTGGAAGCCTCCAGCTAGTCTCCCTGGAGCTAAGTATGGGCTAGCTTGGCTTAAAGTTCCCACATCCCCCTCAGCAGTCGAGTAACAAATGACAGCCTTTGCATATTCCCTCTCAGGCTATCCAGAGACCATGGATGTCACACATGGATGTCCAGTATCCCTATAGTGCCCTTCTTAGCCTGTCATATCCACCTTGTGGGGCTGGCTCAGCGATGGCTTGTAAGACACCTTCCGGGTCAGGGCTTCATACTCAGGATCTGCCACAGGGGTCTGGTACAGGGACAGTAGCATGTCTGTCTCGATGATCACATCTGCTCCATACAGAGTAGGGGTAGAGGAAAAAGGGAACAGGTAAGCTCAATGGTATTCACTACATCTCATATTATTCTGATGCTTCCCATATTCCCTTAAACACATTCCTAGGTTTATGTATGTTTCCATCTGCCCACAATGACATAGGAAACTGAGCCCCACTCTTGATAAGGCTGGGGTACACTTGACAACTCGGTGACCCTCTGAAGGTAAGCCTTTGTTATTTCACAGGAACAGAAGGCAAGGATCAGATGATTCATAAGATGCCCACCCCTCTGTGTGTTATCCCTAGAGGATCAGATAGCCTCATTCCATTCAACCTATGACCTTACAGATCCCACAGTATTGAGAGTCCCCAGAGATAGCTACAGAGCTCAGTGTCAGGACTAGGTCAGATGCTGTGGTTTCTATTTGCTGACTCTGCCTCCCTTAGGCACACAGAGAGCACTGTCTAACAAAATCCATCCTCAGCTGTGTAGCTCAGAGAACCTGCCTCCCAGGCCCACCCTGAAGATGCCTTATATACCATTTTGAGCTCTAATGCCAAGGGTGTCTTTGCATGTGTCTCAAGAGAGGGCTGTCTTCTGTTTCTCCCTCTCTAATTCCTAGGTATAGAATAATGGGCAGATACTTAGGAAGCATGGCCTCTTCTTGGGGTCTTGGTCCCAGCAGAGCTTCATCAGGTCCACCATCCGATGGGCCTCCTCTGGCCACTCAGCAGAGACATCGTGCAAGGAGGGCCTCATGCCTGCAGCCACCCGGATGATAATGGTCATCATATTGAGCCCTGTACGAGAAGAGCCAGGAGGTATGGTTAGATGACTGGCAAGTGGGTAAAAGCTGGGAGGATCCTGATCGGTTAGGAATGCAGTGGGTGTCCTATGCATGCTCAATGAGTAGACAGTTGGGTCTGGGACCTAGCTGAGGCTCCAATCGAGCAGCTTAGTCACTGGTCCAGCTCTAGCAAAGACTCAACATGATCCCTGCACCCTTTCTCTGTGCAAAGGCAGTAGAGTAGACAAAGAGACCCTGGGAAAGGCTTACCTTTCCACACTGTAAAGTGGAGGGGCTCGAGTATTAAAGTCATGAAGAAAGGTCAAGGCTACCACTTGTTCACTATCTCAGAAGTTCCTGTGCTTGGGGACAGAGGAAACAGAGTAAGGTAGAGAGTCACAAGGGGATCACACTATGGCTCCCACATTGTCCCGTGTTCTCCAACCTCAGCCTCCCACAGGCATAGACCATGATCATGTTACCTGCATAAGGTTTCTTCTGAGTGAGAATCTCCCAGACGACAATCCCAAAGCTGCAGTGGGGAATATATTAGCAGAGAGACTTAGTCTAGTACCCATGATCCCTAGCCAGGGGTATCCCACAGTCTACCTTGGTGAAGTATCCATGATTGGTGGCCAGAGGGATCCAATAGTCTATTTGGTTTAGTATGCATAATTTTTTAGCCAGGGCCCACAGTTTCTACAATCCCAGGGAAAGCCTCCCTAGGTCCCCCTCATCTTTTCCTTTCCATCAGCACATGGAGGAACCAGTCCTAATCCTTGTCCTACCCTGCCTGTTAGCAGTAAGGACCTGGCCAGGGTGGCTACTGACACAGAGCCCAGCTGCCCACTCACCTGTACACATCATATTCAGACCCCGGAGCCTTGTTATTTTCCAGGAACATTTCAGGAGGTATGTAGCTGAGTGTACCCCTCAGAGCTGATCTCTCAATGTACTGCTTCTGGGTTGACTGCTCCATCCACTTGGACAGGCCAAAATCTGAAATCTAGGAGAAAGTCAGATAGATGCCAAGGACAGGGCTACAAGAGACACCTTCAGAAGCCACCTGTGGCCCCCTTCTCACTCACTGCCATTGTCAGTATATCCTGTTTTAGTGCAGCACATGTGGTTTTCAAGTTCACTGGTTCCCAGCTCTACTATCTACTACCTAGATGATCTTGAACCAGCTATTCACCTTCATAGAACCCTAGTTTCTCATCTGTCGGCTGGGAATCTGTACATCTCCAAGGTCCTTGTTCTTCGCATCTCCATGAATCCTGAAACACTCACACCATCTGTTTATCCTCTGCTTCTAACCTGTCAGACTGTCACCCATTAGGGGACAATGAGACTGGGTATTGAGATGCCTCTTCAAACCCCATACCCTCATGATGGCTTGGTATTCACATAGCATATACGTGCATTAAGAACAAGTTTTACTTATGATGAGACCTCTTACCTGCTGTTACTCTTCAACTTTGCCTAAGCTTAAAAAAAAAAGTTTTGTAAAATGCCTGTATGTCTCAACTAAGGTCAGAAAATAAAGTACCAAAGGTGTGACTAGAGGATATAAGAGACCCTGATGGGGGAGATAAAGAAAGATCTCCCCAAGGAGGTGGTGACTAATCTGAGCTGAGGCATGATTGGGACTTTGCTAGATGAAGAGAGGGTTGAGGAAAGAGAATGTGCAAAGAAAGATCTCAAAGGCATAAAAAATATTATTGAAGGTTTTAGCACTGAAGCAAAAGGCCATTCCAACTTACTAAAAATCACCTTTATACACTTTCCTTCCTCAGACAAAGAACATGAGGGGTAGAGATTATTCTATCATTTTCAGAAGTGTGGCCCAGAGAACATTGTGGACATCACAGCCCCCATCTTCTGTCCCAAAGTTATGTTCTCATCCATCTCTGTTTCAGATTTAACCCCTGTGTTTACTATTTACTCAAACAAAAAAATTGACTCAAACTCTTGACTGGCTCAATTACTAGCATGTAGACAACTCTGCTATGTGGAAGAGGTCCAGCGGTACACTGTCAGGGTCCTCACCTTGACATGCATGCTATTGTCCAGCAGGATGTTGCCTGGCTTCAGGTCCAGGTGGAGCAGGGGTGGCCTAATGCCGTGGAGGAAGTTCATGGCCAAGCTTGTCTCGTGGATGATGCGGAACTTGAGTGGCCAGCAGAGGCTGTGGGTAGGTAGTATCTTCTCCAGGGAACCGTTGGCCATGAACTCCATCACGATGCCCAGGGGCTGCTTGCAGACCCCATAGATGGACACAATGTGTTGAAACTTAATCTTCTCCATTTTGACTGCTTCTTCAAAGAGGCAACTCACCTCAGAGCTGTGGAGAGGCAGGAATGGGATGGAAAAGGAGAACAGGAATTACCAGGGCAAGTCGAAATGCACTAACTCAGCATGCTGCAAGTCAAGTAGACCCAGAGAAGCCTCAGGAGCTTCCAAGATAGTGGACGAAAAGTGAGAGACTGTAGGAGTACCAGCAGGCAGCCAGGCCTGGGGCTCAAGCTGCTATCAATGAAAGGGCGAGAGGTTTCCAGGCCTGAAAGTCTAGCTATTCTGTGGAGCCAGCCACAAAAAGCCTGGAACACAACCTACTGTTTGTCCTGCCCACTTGCATACATGTTCATCTTCCCTAGCAGCCTTTGAGCCCTTGGAGGATCAGTAATATGCTTCATGCTTCTCTTTTACCGTTTTGATTATGAAAATACTACATGCACCTTGTAGAAAACCTAGGAGATGCAGAAGCTGTAAAAAAAAGAAAAACCCTGCAGAGTTGGTCTCGGCTAACATTTTAGTGTGTTCTTTTATGTTTTCCAGATGTCTCCCCTTTCCTACATTCTATCCCTTGCCTGTGTTGTTATTCTCCCGAAGCATGGTCTTTAATGGATGCAGAGTAGTCTGTGTTATGGATGAATTATAATTAGTACTCTTTGACCCTCCCCTCCCACATGCATTGCTCAATACATCTTTGTAGGAATGAAGTGAAATCAGGACTTAAGGGGAAGCCCTGTAAAAGAAGCACTGCAGGTCCTCTGTGCCCACAGAACTGTAAATATGCAAATTGCAAGAGACTGTCTTGGGATTGAGGGGATGGGGATTTAACGAGGAATGGTGTTTTTATAAAAACGGAGTGTCTGCAAAGCTGTGTTAATGCTGTGCTACAGTGGGATGCTCCTGACGTGAGCTCTGAGGGTCACCCTGGGAACCAGTCAGAGGGTCTGGCCTCCAGGAATGATCTAACACTCTCCAGACACCTAGCCGCTGGCTGCTACAGGGTCAGCCTCCTCTATCCCTTCTCTGCTTTTCCAGACAGCTCAGGGGGTGTTTTACAGTCCTCCCTCTCTTTCTTGGGTGTGTAGAAAACATAATATCTTCCCAAGGTGGACAAACTATTGGGACTTAGGCAACACTGTACTGGCCTCAGTTAATCTCCTGTGGAAGGCCAGCACTGTGGCATTAGCTACCTGTTGGTATCCTAGTGGGGCAGTGTCTAGCCTCCCAGACTCTTTAGCCTACAGTGGCCGGCATGGAAAGAGAGAAGGTGACAAATTACAGGTCACTGAGCAAAGTGTCACATTCCTTGGAAAGTTCATCCCTACCCTGACAGGATGGGTTGAAGAGGGGTGTCCAAGCTTCATCATAGAACGACAAGGAGGCAAAGTAAGCGTGAGGGGCTGGGCAGACAAAGGAATTTTTGCCAGGCCTTTTCTACTCACCTTTGACCTCTTGGGATGCCAACGAGCAGGCATCACTTGCCTACCGTATCTCAGGTTCAGAGAAAGAGCCTAGTCTGAGGAAATTTAGACCTCAGAGCTCACTTAAAAACACCCAGACAGTCAACCCCAACCTCAGCTTATCCCTTTCCTCTGAGCTCCCTAGACCAAAAACTTGTTCTACCTCAGTCTTTCCTCTGTGAAAGTGGGCCATCAGCTACCTGGTGGTTTCCTTCTGGAGGCATGGGGAGCACTTGATGGCATACTGCGTCCTCCAGCGCTTGTGCCTTGCCTGGAACACCTGGCTGAAGCCACCGCTGGCTACTAGGTGCCATTCTTCCTCAAAATCATCACGGGTGAAGACGGTGAGGCTGCCCAGCTGCTGCTCCAAGGGCCTGACTGCCATGGGGTCCGGAAGCCTCCTGGCCCTGTGTGGCACCATACACTCCCCTGTGCCTCTGCAACGCACCTTACTCTGGCAGCAACCTGGGTGGCTCCGGGAGCCTCTGCTTCCTGCTCTTCAGGTCTGAGAGGGTGGGAATGATGAGGCGAGCCAGTCCTCCCTCCTTCTCCACCTGCCAAGGTGGGGAAACCCAGCCAGTCGGAAGCCCGAGGCTGCAGAAGGGAGGAAAAGAGCTAGTCCCAGAAGAGGGGATGCCCCACTCAGGTAGCATTTCCTTCAGTCCCAGCTAGCTCAAGCTAGCAGAGTTAGGGAGGGGCAGAGCTGTGCGTGCAGCTGAAGTCAGACCGCAGGAGGAGAGGCTGACCTGGCACTGTAGCCCAAATGTTAAGTGGGAGCAGGCTGGTTTGTATCTTCCTGCTACCCCCTCCACAGAAAACTTGAGCACTGGGGCAAATGACAGCATTTATAGCAAATATAGTGCATGTGTTCCTCCTTTAGTCTGGCCAGGACAAAGTCTTTGGGTGAACTCTAGGAGAAGTCAGCCTTCCTGAGTATATGGTCACAAAGGTTGAGCCCTCATGAACCCCCTAGAGTCAGTCCAGTGACCCAGCAGTTCTGTCATACTTGTCACTGCTGAAAGCCAATGGAGACTTTCTCCAAACCAGAAGGGCAAGTCATTTGCATACAGGGAAGTTCCCCCCGTCTGTCTCCATTCTCCACACGGCAAACACATTGCAGAGAGCCTGCTGGGCGTGTTTCAACAGGCTCCAGCGTCAGCTTGAGTGCTGAGGGGATGACTGGTCTCTGTAAAGGAATGAGTGCATTCAGGAAGCTGGAGCAGATGCTCCATATTGAGAAGAGAAGAGGAGGAGAGGGGAGGAGGAGAAGAGAAGAGGAGGAGAGGGGAGGAGGAGAAGAGAGAAGAGAAGAGGGTAGAGGAGGGGAGGAAATCTGGAAGAAAGGAGATCACGCATAGCAGTAATGTTTGCCCTGTTTCTCCTTAACAGTTATTGGGCCGGTTTTTATTTTTATCAGATTTCTCTGGGTTTCCCCACCTTTATAGAATGATTTGATAATAAAAATATCCATTCATTCACACCTTATACAAATATTAATATCAAATGGATCGTGGACTTAAATATGAAACAGAAACTGAAACCCTTCAGAAAAATATTCGTTTCCCCTTTACATCTTTGAGACAGGGTTTTACTATGTGTTTTTACTGATCTCGAGCTCATGTGGAAACAAGATTGACTTTGAACTCATGACCCTCTTGCCTCTGTGTCCCAAGCATTGAGATCAGAGGTGTACTTCATTGTATCTGTTCCTATAAGGAAATGTTTATGGCCTAGGGTAAGGCAGAAACAGCAAAACACAACAAAAACCTGTGAGATGAGACTTAATTCCACACGCATGACTCATAAATTGAAAAATTAATAAACTGAACATTATGAAAAACACCCACTTTGGGAAGGACCACGGGAAGATGATAAACTGCACACAGGGAGAAGATACTTGTGAGCTGACTCTTGGATAACCATGTCTTGCTGGCTCCTAGAATATGTAAGGATATCTATAAAGTTAATGGCAAACAAGCAAAATAATTTATCCAGTTAGAAAATGGGGAAGAGACTCAAACTCATTTTACTGGGGAAGATACACAGATGGCACTATGCTCAATGTCATTAGCCAATAGACAAATGCCAATTGAAGCCACAATGAGATGTCAATGGACACATAATAGAATTGTCAACATAATTATCAAGGACAAACACCCGTGAGAAAATGGGCCATATAAACATTGCTAGTGAGGATGAAGATGACCCAGCCAGTCTGCAAGGCAGTGAGTCAGTCTCTGAGAATATATAACAACACATATATGCTAAGTGACCTAGCAATTGTCCTTTGGGGAAAGAAATCCCAGAGAAATGAAAACCGTGCTCACACAAAGCCTGCACATGACTGTGAGTTGTAGATCCCTATGGAATATCAGAAATGTGTGGGAACAGCTGAGCAGGTGAAAGGTTGAGCACATTGAGGCAGATACACAGTATGGAACGATTCTCAGAGACTGCTGCCAGGCACAACTGGGGAATTATAATGGATTCCAAAACCAGTTTTAAAAGGCGTATGTATTGTATGTCCCCATTCACGGTCTTGAAATGACACAGTTACAGGGATGAGAAACAGGGTGGGGCGTAGAAAAATGTGGACACAGCTGCAAAATCTCTACGAGGAAACTGTTCTCTGTCTTGTTCATGGTGGAGGTGGCCACATCTGCAAGCAATAAAATGTGACTCATTTTCAAAGATACCAGACCCACCTGAATGTGGGCGTACAATCCCCATGGGTTGGGGTCCTAGACTAAATTAAGGGGGAAAAAACAAGCTAAGCCTTAGCATTTATCTCTCTCTGCTTCTGAGCTGGTATACAATGTGAACAGCTGCCCAACATTACTGCTGTTAGGGCCTCGTGGCCATGATGAGCTAAGTCTACCCTTAAGTCTGGAGCCCAAATAAATACTTTTGCCAGGTGGCTTGTTACAGCACTCAAGGCACCTAATACATAGGCTGGTAGAAATGTGTGTAGCAAAACCACATGGATGAGATCTTAAAAAGAGGTGGAGGAACACTTAGAACAAAGGCCCATCTTGTTATAAACCAGCAGGGAAGTTTCTTGGATTCTCTCTGGGTCCGAGGAGCTCATACAGGATCTCAAGCAGGAGCAGCGAACTAGGAAATCTGGCAGAAAACTGCTGGAGCAGCACGCAACTGTGCTGCTTCAAGCTGCTCCTGGTCACAGACAGCGATCTGTGAGCACAAAAGGAATGATTGAGCCACGTTTGAATGAACGTAGCACAATGCTAGAGGCGGAATGTATAATTAAAGGTCAAGCAGAGCATAGGAACCTGGGAAATCTCAACCCTACCACACAAAGAGGAGAAGAGTGCAAGTGGGAAGCCAAGAAATTCCTTTCTAACTGTGAGATTAATGTGGAAGGAGGGAGCCAAGTGTGGTTCATCAGAAACATTGTGTGTGTGGGGGGGTGTGTGTGGGGGTGTGAGTGGGGCCCAAAAAGTGGGGGGTATGAGGGGGTGGTTCTGAGGTCCTTTCAGAGATCCCCGAGGTTGTCAGTAGCGTCTAAGTGCAGGATGGGACCACTGACCATTAAACCTGGCATAAGATCTTTTGGTTAATTCAAACAAGGCTTAAGCAGTTCCAGCCCCAAGTGTGTCGGGTGACTTAGATATTGAGGTACAAATTGTAGGCTTCAATGACATTGTGTGTGGTGGTGTTTCTGTAGGCAAATGACACGAGTTCCAGGAGGTCAAGGCCTTTTCCACCTAGATCTCAAAAGATACACTCACAGACACAAAGCTAGCGAAGTGAACCCCTAGGACCACCACACCGAGAAGAAATGTGGCATTTAAGCTGCCATAGGGTTCCTGGGCTAATCTGTGGTAGAGCTGTGCTGGCTGGCCTACTGTTGAGACCTACGGAGCCGCCAGACTGTAAAGCCTGCATGAAGAGCTGCAGTCACGAGATTCAAACCTGGGAGGACAAAGCCCAGCAAAAGCAAACCATAGGGTCTGGCTATCTCACATTTTGGGGGTCCAACCCACTAAGTATATCTATCTTCAGGTTTAAGATTTAATATCTGCTGCCTTGAGTTTGGGACTAGTTTGGGGGATCTGTTCCCTCTTTCTTCTAGCCTGTCTCCCCCTTCCATTAGGAATACTTACTGTACATCTGTTTTGCCACTGAACTTTATTTTTTAATATGTGTATGTGTGCACAAGTGCTAACAGAAGCCATGATCTGGTGTCCTATCGATTTCCTGGAGGTAGGCTTATTGACAGTTGCGAGCTGTTTGACATGGGTACTGGGAGCCAAATTCTGGTTCTCTTCAAGGGCAACAAGTTCTCTTAACCACTGAGCCACCTCTTCAGGTCCCTGTCCTTGAAGTTTAGAAGAGAATTGCTCTTTTTGCTTGGTTATACAGTCTCACAGCAGGCCTCCAGACTACCAAGCTGAGAGTCTGGGAATCGCTGGGCTAGAATTGCTGTGTTTTACATTGTGAAAAGGATGAGTGTTTTGGGGGATGGGATTCTATTGTTTATCCCCCCTGAAACCCTTATTGAGTACTGGGCAGTGGGGGAAAGGTGAGCATTAAAAGGAGATCAAGCTGTTAAGAGGGATTAATGCTACTCAGGGAAACTGAGTAAATTCAGAGTGAGTGTTTGCTCTACAGGGACTCAGTAGGTTACCCTAGGAGTGAGTTTTAAAAGCAGCAGTGCAGAAAGCTTTTTGTCCCTCATCACTGTGATCAAAACACTTGGCAGAAGCAACCTAGAACAGGAGAGGATTATTTTCGGGGAATTCCAACGCCTCATGAGAGAAAAAGACATGGTAGAAGGGATTCGTGGCTCCATGGTTATCGGAGCACTTAGCAGTGCTCAACACAAGATGTGCAGACCAGGAAGAACAGTTTGTTCCCAAACCAGAAGCAGACCCAACCTTCAGTGCTTGTCCCTCAGTGAACCACTTCTGCTAGCCTTGCTAAGCCATATATGCCAAAGGTCCAACCCTCCCAAAACAGCCCCACCAACTGGCCATCAAGTGTTCAAGGTCATGAGCCAGCTGGGGGACATTTACATTCCACCCCTGACAGCTGTCTTGTCTGTCTCCTCAACATGCGCCTGCTTGTGTTTCCATTTCCCACCCATGTTATGACTCAGTACAAGGCCCTGACTGGATGCACCAGGACAGTCTACTCTCCAGAACCATGAGCCAAAATAAATCATTATTCTTCATAAATGACTTAATCTGCGCTAGTGGGTTATAGCGGTGGAAAATGTACTAAAATAGACAACAACACCCAAAACGTGGTTAAACATGGAAGAGGCATAGGTCCCAATGATCCCCATGGATCCCATGTTCCCCATGGTTCCCCCATGGCATTGCAACCAGAACAGGGGGAATTCCTTTGTAAACTGGAGAACCAATCAAATCACTGGGCTGGCTCCATAGTAATAGAAGTCAAAGGTCACAAGGTCAAAGGTCCAGATTCAAAATGGCTGTATGCTTGAGCTTGTTTGGAATGAGCTGGGGCCCCTGATGATTGTGTTCATGCTGGTACCCAAACCTCTTCAGAAGTCACCTAGAGAGGGGGCCACCCTTTTCTAGTCACCCACATCATAGACTATTTCCCACCACCCTGCAAGGAGCACTATCGTCTTTCAGCGACTTCAATGACAGCACAGCAGCAGCCCTGCTATTTGAAATGTCTGTTTTAGACCTATTCCTTCTGCAGTCCAGGACCTGAATTTTGTACGATTCCATTAGCTGTGAGAAAGAAGCAGAAGAGGAAGCATTATGTCTTTGTGGTTGTTTTAGTGATCCGGAGACTAGGTAGGCAGGACAATCAGGACTTCAGGACTAAACTCGCAGCATCTAAATGCAGAAGAGTGCCTAGGTAAACACTGAAGGGCCAGAGGGGATCAGATCTTATAGAGGTTATTCATGGCTGCTCAAAAGGGCTCCCGTACACCTGAATAGCTAGACTCCAGGTCTCCAGTTGTTCATAGGTAGTACAAAAGGTACCCATACCATGTTAGATTTATGAGGAAGAATCTGATAATAACCACATACATACCAGGAATTGGATCACTATCTAACTGTAACTTTGGGAGCCAACGGATACACGACCAGAACGGAGAAAGAAGCCCCTCTCAATCAATTTGATGAATTAACTGATGAGTCATCCAATCATTGCTGTGGGCAGGGTGAAGACAGAGTCATGGTCTTGCCCTTCAATTTACCTGTTCTTACAGCAAGGTTAGTTATTATGGTGGTTTAAATATGTTTGGCCCATAGGAAGTGGCACTATTAGGAGGTGTGGCCTTGTTGCAATAGGTGTAGCCTCGTTGGAGGAAATGAGTGACTGTGTAAGCAGGCTTTGAGGGCCACTAGTGCTCAGGTTCTGCCAAGTGCAGATGGCACCATACTCCGAGCTGCCTGCAGAAGAGAGTCTTCTCCTGGCCGCCTTCAATCAAGATGTAGAATTCTTGGCTCCCCCAGAACCGTGAGTGCCTGATTGCTTCCGTGTTTCCTGGCATGATGATAATGGACTAAACCTCTAAAACTGTAAGCCAGACCCAGTTATATGTTGCCCTTTCTAAGAGTTACCATGGTCATGGTGTCTCTTCATAGCAATGGAAAGCCTAACTGAAGCAGTTATACTTTTTCAGTCTATGTTCATTTCTCTTTGTCTAGACCCTAAGATTTCCCTTAAGGAAAAAATGTACACACCTTATTAAATTGAATTCAATGTAGAAAATGAGCAAACAGCAAACAAAAATACTTCAAAGAATATCACATTGCAGAAATTAAGAGGGTGGAAAATGTCAGCTGAAGAGGGTTCCGTGTAAAGTGGTGAGATGAGGGAGGTAGGGATGGAATGCGGCTTGGACCAGGTGTTTAACCTTTGTGTGCCTCAGTTCCCCCATTGGTAGGGAGAGACTGGCACTAGTTCCCACGCCAGCATATACTTGCTTAGCATTTTACCAAAAGGTGCCTGTCACTTTTGTTGTGCTGGAGTTTTGTGGGTGTATGGCATTTATGGATGGAGAAGGTCTTTTGGAAGAGAGCAGGGGACAGCAGGTATGGGAGGCACGGGGCTGAGTAGACTGTGTGGAAGGTGAGGGAGTACTATGTACGCATGCAAACAATAGAAAACTCCTGCAGTAAGGGAGGGGCACAGTGGGCAGCTGTCACTCAGCCAAGAATGCCCAAGCTTCTTCCAAGTGTTGGAACATGGCAGTGAACCCCAAAGACATGGCACCTAGTGTTGAAACAGAACATAGGCTGGCCTAAATGGGAACCAGAACATGACTCTAAAACAATATTTCAAGGCTTAGTGGGGCCTCACTGGATGGTTTATGTGCAAAAGCACGATAAGACTTTCTCAACATTTTTATAGGGAAATAATTTGAGGGGCAATAATAGATGTGCATGTTTTATATTCAACCAAAGCCAGGGCATTGTTGATCTGAAGGGAAGTGGGAAGCCTTGTGAGGCAGCTTTTCAAGGGAACCCAAAACATCTTTCTTTATTCCTACCTTGTTCAGGGCATCAGTGCCACTGGGTACCAATGTCAATCTTTCCCACTCCTCTGGGATATTATAGGCATAGTTTGGACTCCACAGGATATCTGCTGAGGTCTCTTCTGTTTCCCAGAATAAATAGGACAAGTGGCCCATGGATTGTGGTAGAAATAGAGGCACTCTATCAATAATGACGGGGTCTACAGGGCACAGAAGCAGGTCTGCACATTGGGCAAGGTCAGAGGCCCAAGGCCACTCAAGGTCCTAATCCTTTATTGGTTCTTTGTATCCTGTCCATTTTCTCTGCTCTTTGGAGGGCTTTTCTCCCACATGCTGTTTTGGTGCAGGCGGTATAGCAGGGTTGAGAAGGTGGAGTAATGATATCTGCTTTCCATTCCTCCTCTGTCATTCCTTTCTTCACATGTTAATCTTTCTCCCTCTTTTTGGCAATGCCAGGGATTGAGCCAAGGGCCTCAGGCATGCTAGACAAGCACTCTCCCATTCAACAGCACCTCCATGCCTCTCTCCCCAACTCCACCTCCCCGTCATACAACCGGCTCCTCACCCCATCTGAGTCCTATAGGTCTCTCCCTTCTACAGGACCCTCTATATCTGAATAACATTGAACTTGGATGTCCACTCCCCTAAACCCCACCTTTAAGATAGGTGTTGTGGGTTCACACAGCAGTCTAGCCAACCCTGATCAAAATCCTCTTGTTTCAGAATTCCTGAGACGAGCCTGCAGGGATGGCCCAGCAGAGGCATCTGTGGAAGTAGCTAAGCCAGTGTAGTGAAGTAGCTCCCCTTCTTGAGAGCCTGTCATGTGCAAAGCACAGTGTGGAGAGCTTTATAGAAATCAACCTAGTTAATACACACGACAAACCTGTGAAGTGAGGATGCTGTCCCCAACAGCATCGCCTTTTATGAACAAGACACAGGAGGGGTGAAGCTAACTCAATGAGGCTTCAATTGAGGTCCTGAAGGGTACAGAGCAGCTTTGAATCTGTAGTCCGACCATGGAAGGGCTACTTCCTGGGGTCTCCTGGTCTTTTGTTCCTACATTTCTTTGATTCATAGGCCAGGCCACTGTACACCTAGGGATAAATGTTTCTGCACCCAGCCTTTCTGAATCTGAGTTTCCTTGTTATATGTAATATGAGAAGGTGTGGGCTGGACATCATGGTTCAGTGACAGGAATTAAGTAAATAAAGTTAGAGAGATTCCAACTAAGCAGAACCCAGAGAGTAGTAAGCAAATTTCAGGTTGGGCGTAGGACTCATCTTTCTTGCTGTGTGTACCGATGATTCTCTCTAAGTCTTTATTGTACCTCAGCTCACCCTGATCTATATGAAAATTCATCTCTCAGCTGCAGCAAGTGAACTGTGTGGGTGTGTGTGTGTGCACATGTGTGAGCTCCAGCTGGAGGGCAGGGGAGAATCTGAAGGAGCAGATGGAGGTGCTGAAGACTAAAAGCACACATGTGAGGTTGGGGGTGGACATGTGACAGCAGACCGACGCTCAGGCTGCGCTGGATCTCCACTGGCAGAAAGCCCTGGGCACAGTGAGCAGTTTGTTGGAACTGCCTGCTAACAGGAGTCAAGCTGCAGAATTAGGAAGACCTCCCAGCTCCACATCTGGGGAGTCCTGAGGCTTCAGGGTGGCTGGGAAGTATTCTCAGCAGTGTGTCCTTCTGCTCTGCCATTACCCTTTGGCTACCTCTGCCATCTTGCTGGGGCTGAGTGCTACAGCAGTCAGAGTCGGGTCCATCTAAGGGCAAAAGCCACCCCCCCACACAGACACTCCATCACTCCCAGCAAGGCATTTCTCTTTGTTTTGTCTTTTGGAAATTAAGATTAGAGATCTTGCTAGAAAGATGGGTCATCCAGCTGGTGTCTTCCTGCCTTGTAGCTGGTGTGTGGTGAGGAGCTGAGGAGGGGTGATGGTCAGTGGGATGGACATCCCTCACCATTTCCAGGGCAATGCAAAGGCTGAAGCTAATGATCCTGATGAGCGTGTGGTTGGAGTGACAGTTCAGCGGGGTTTTTTTTTTCTTTTTCTTTTTTAGCTTGAAATTAGGACAAAGGGGAAATAAGAAGAGCATCTGTTGGGAGAGGACCTGCCCCCAGCACCTTGCACTAGAGCAGCCGAGGCACCTACAAATAAATACTCATTCTACCCCTGAGTTCTGAGTGCCCAGAACTCCAGCCCTGCTGGGATTGTCGTTCTTAGACTGACTATCTCAGAAGTATACAGGGAGACCACTGCTGGCTGGAGGTGGGGTGAGGGTGTTTATGTGCTCCCTCCCAGGCATAGAATGGGGAAATGGCAAATGTGGGTCTTTCAGTGGACAGGGCGGGGGAGAAATCATTTCTGGTCTATCCATGATGGCCATCAAGCCACCCACCACCCTCACACCCCTGTGCTAGGTACATTATAAATATCCAAACTGATGACTAAAGATGTTGAACATTTCTTTAGGTGTTTCTCAGCCATTCGGCATTCCTCAGCTGTGAATTCTTTGTTTAGCTCTGAACCCCATTCAGAGCCTGCCCCACATGTGGCCCATACATATAGAGCCACCCAATTAGACAAGATGGATGAAGCAAAGAAGTGCAGACCGACAGGAGCCGGATGTAGATCGAACCTGAGAGACACAGCCAGAATACAGCAAATACAGAAGCGAATGCCAGCAGCAAACCACTGAACTAAGAACGGGACCCCCGTTGAAGGAATCAGAGAATGAACTGGAAGAGCTTGAAGGGGCTTGAGACTCCATATGTACAACAATGCCAAGCAACCAGAGCTTCCAGGGACTAAGCCACTACCTAAAGACTATACATGGACTGACCCTGGACTCTGACCTCATAGGTAGCAATGAATATCCTAGTAAGAGCACCAGTGGAAGGAGAAGCCCTGGGTCCTGCTAAGACTGAACCCCCAGTGAACTAGACTGTCGGGGGGGGCGGCAATGGGGGAGGGTGGGGAGGAACACCCATAAGGAAGGGGGGGGGAAGGGATGTTTGCCAAATGTACATAAGAAATACTCAAGTTAATAAAAAAAAAAAAAAAAAAAAAAAAAAAAAAAAAAAAAAATAAATATCCAAACTGGAGAAGGTCAGGTGGAACTATTCCTCTCATTTTACAGAGACGAGACTCAGGAAAAAAATTAGATGTTTCTTGCAAGCTGCATTCAAGAAAGAGAGAAATGTTTCACATTGGAAAAAAGTTAAAACAAAACAAACTTTTTTTTTTGGTTCTTTTTTTTCGGAGCTGGGGACCGAACCCAGGGCCTTGCGCTTCCTAGGTAAGCGCTCTACCACTGAGCTAAATCCCAGCCCTCAAAACAAACTTTTGAGTCTTTAGTTTGACGTTAACTTACTGACTCCTCTATTTACAGAATACATGGCCTCCTCAGACATGGAAATCTTGATTTCTTTGCTTTTATTTATAGTGAAGACAGAATCTGCCTCATGGCATCCTTGTGAGGCTAGGAGATGCGAGACTGCTAGTTTGTAAGGCATCTCTCTCCACCTGTATAGAGAGTGCAGCCACCTCGCTGCCAAGATTACAACTCTATGCAAACTCTCAAGCACAATAGAACGTGACATTTCCCACACTTTGGGGATGGGATTCTACCTATAGCAGCCATTTTTAGAGCCAGGGAAGAGGAGTGTAGCAGAATGAGGGAGGCGTGAACCTGGAAAAGGAGACCAGCCTGTTGATTCTCCACCCGGGATGTCATCTTCCAAGCCCTGCTGAGTTCTCTGAAAGCCGTGGATTCTGCAGCCTCTAATTTTCCTCTCTGCTCTGTTTAGCATCACACATCTCCCTTGCAATTTGGCTGCTTGAAGGAGGTTTGTTTGCATGAGGCCACCGAATGGGCAGGTCCCACCTTCTCTGCTGAGACCTGTCACCTCCCTGGAACCTGGGGATACTGTTACAGCCCCATTGCAGAATACTCCAGTGAGCTCCTACCAGCTGCCCACCGTGCACTGGTTCCACAGAGAGGGATCTGGGTTACTGATTTTCATCCAGACTTCTGATATGAAATGATCCATTTTGCTTTTAAGAACCAAGTTCTTAATTTAAGCCAAGAGCTGTGCTGCCAGTGAGAAGTTTTCCTGAAGTGTGTGTGAATGAAATCCTCCCAGAGAAGGAGTCTTTTCTTTCCTGCATATTTCAGACAGCATCTGGCTTCAATACCTTAAAGGACATGAACTTATCCACCCCCAAAATCTCAAAGTAAGTCCCTTAGTACACAGGACATGAGTCAAGGTCTCCAGCCTCAGATGGCACTTGTCATATTTGTACAGTAGTGTAGCTCCCCAAAATACCTTCAGCTGTAACCTCAGCTAGCTGTCTGTTACCGTAACAAGTAGCTCTAACAATGAACTTGGAGACTGAAAAGATTTATTTGGGCTCACAGGTTTCAAGGCTTTAGATTATGACTAGGTGGGTCTGACACTTTAAAGCTTCTGTTAGTGAGAACAAACCTCGTGGTAGGAACAGGGTGCAAAACAAACTGCCTATCAGAAGAAGAGACCAAGATCCCACAAGCCTTTCCAAGTGCACACTCGAAGTCAACCAAACATCTCTACCTAGGCTCCAACAAAGTTTCCATCACCTGTCAATAACACCAAGCTAGGGACCAATCCTTTAACTCAGGGGTCTTTGGGGGAAACATTCTAGATCTCATATAACTGTCACAGCATAGGTAGGTTGGATGTATATTATTCTGTTTTCCTGATGGAGTAGAAAAGCTACCACAAAGCAACACAGCAGGCAGGAAGTAGGGGGCACCCCTCTTGGGAGCTTTGGTTTGGTGTTTCCTATGTGTCACTATACAAATGCAGATCCTGCCCCCTTCCCTGAAATGATTTGATCAACAATTGAACTGAGAAGCCAGAGAACTGTTATTTATTAAACCTTTCATTTGGGAGTCCTCGGTGTTCCTGGCTTTGGGCAATGGGAAAGAATCAATGCCTTTAAGAATGGGCTAAGCAGGAGTGTGGGATGGGTTGGGGACATAAATGTACATGATTTGGGTTTCTGTAAATAAATGCCTGTGTCCTGGCACTGTAAGTCCAGAAACAGTTTACACCTAACACAGGGGCACTTGTAAAAACACAGCCAGATGCTAATGCTGACCCCCTCAGACCCAAAGCTAGAAAGAACTCCCTTGTCAGCGAAGCCATCCATTACCACACAACCCACTGGGTTCAAAAGCACATGCCACGGATGCAGCTGGGATTCAGGTAGCTGCTGCCACCCTGGTGCTACCTACCATCAGTTTCTTAAAGGGCTGAGAACTGCAGGCAGGTGCTGAGGTGACACTGCTAAATACCGTTGATGGTTCCCTCAGGATCGAGTTCTCATCTAGTGGTGTTGCTGCAAGGGTGCCTAGGAAATGAGGCTTTTGTTTGGCCGTTTCCCAGCCTCAACAGAAAACAAAGGAGCAGGTCAGAGACCTGAGAGATGGATGCTAGAGTAGGCCACAACAGTCTCTACTGTGGTAGCCACCTGCTCTCTCCTTCCCAGTGAAAACCCAGCAGACAACGAATTTTGGAGCTAAACATTTAAAAAGAATTTATTAGTAGAGCAGTGACCCCCCTGACCCACAGTTGTGTGTGCTCACTGTGTCTTTCAAGAATCATTCAAGTGTTTCATTGTAGAGTTGAGAATTTGTATCCCGTGAAGCTCTTGCAGTTGGACAGCGAACCTGCAGTAAGTCAGGATGCAAAAGTCCAGGTTAATATATGTCACATCTCGCAGCTACCTTCTGCAGATGGACGCTGGCCATGAGCATGGGCCAGATCACTCAAGGGGAAGGGAAGTGATGGTGGCACTGGAAAGCCCTAAAGATCAAAGAGAGTAAGTTAGGCTCTAGGGGAACCCGCAAAATACTGGGAATACTCAGTGTCAGGTGTGACAGCCGGTCAGATGAAGCTGCGTTCTTAGGAAACCCCTCCATCCCACCCCAGCAGGATGCCACTTTGAACTCATCCCAGCTAATGGGTTTCCCTTTTTGTAGAAGAAAGGTTTTTATCTTTTTTCTTCCACTTGATCAATCAGAGAGAACTTGAAAGGGTTTTCAGTGTCACCCAGACCAGCCTTCTCACTTTCCAAGGGAGGAAACAGAGGTGTGCAGCTATAAGGCAGAAGTCATATTCAACCCCATCCTCAGGGTCTCCCCTACTTCTATGCAATGGATCATGGCACAGCTACGTGAAAATACCCCGAAACCATGGGGTGATTAAAGTTATAGCAGGCCCAGCACAGGAAGCAAAGGTAAATTTGAACCAATGAGTAGAGTTCAAGACCAAGCCTCTGGCTCTGGCTTGCTGGCTGTTCTGTAGCCTTGTCTCTCCGGTAGGAGACTGGTACCAGCACTGAGCAGTCCTCCATTTGCTTAGAGCCAAGTCAATCAATCAGTAAAAAAAATAGAAGTCTGGTCCAGAAAAGTGGAGAAAAAAATGAGACAACACTAAGCATAGTGGTACGTAACCATAACCTCAGTTTTTGGTGAGGCAGAGGCAGGGAGATTGCGATCAACCTGAGCTATAAAGCAAATTCTAGGCCAACTAGTGAAGAAAGAAAAGAATGAAGAGAGGGAGGGAGGGAGGATGGGAGAGAGAAGTAGGGGAGACAGATATAAAGAAATAGAGATGGGGAAAGAGAGGGGTAAGGGAGGGAGGAAGGGAGAGAGAGAGGGGGGAGGGAGAGGGAGAGAGGGGGAGGGGCAGAGGTATACAGAGAGGCAGAGACAAAGTGTATTACAGATTGGATATTAAGGGCTGGAGAGATAGCTCAGCAGTTAAGATTGCTGGCTGCTCTTTCAGAGGCCATGAGGTCTTTAATTCCCAGCAACCACATGGTGGCTCCCATAAATGTCCTTCAAAGGTCCATATTCTGGGGCCTTGGTCCCAGTCTATGCACTGTCAGAAGGTGACAGAAGCTTTAGTAAGCTCGATCTAATAGGAGGAATTTAGGTCACTAGGGTGTTCTCAAAAGGGAGTTGGGATCCAATCTGTCCCTTTTTGTGTCTTTCTTGGCTTCTTGGTCACCCCTCTGTGTCATGCATCTGCCATGGGGTCCATGCCACAGGTCCAAAGACACACATAACCAGAAGCTGAAGCCCCTGAGACCATCAGCCAAAATAGTCTTTCTTAAATGGACATTTTTGTCAAAGTGACAAGAAGTTCAATAATAGAGAGAGAAAAAGAGATGGGATGGGAGGTGTGAGAGAAAGAAGAAAGTAAGATGGGGTTGGTTGAAGGGGGATGGGATGACAGGACAGTGACCATATGCATGGGACCCAACCCTGTCGCAGGCATTTTCTTTCTCAGGCTGGAGGTTGTGGTTCCTCCTACCAAGAGACCCTTCCTCCAGAGACACAGCTCATGGAGAGACCCAGAGAGACCTGCACATAAGTCAGCAGGTCCTCCATGGGGCTCCTCCCACAGTGCTTGGCTTGCCCCACTCTTTCCGAGACGTGACCACCACTTGGGTGGCCTGGCTCAGTGGTGACCACAGACCTGGGCTCAGCAGTGCACAGCTTCCCCAGAGCGATGCCTGCATTCAGCTGGACAGCCGTCTCCTCTGAGTCACCGCCTGCCAGCTTCAACAGCACCCTCATGATGTCTGTCTTCAGCAAGGAAGAGGCCGCACTGGGCACTTCCATGCAGTTGCCAAGGCAGAGGGCTGCATTGCCCACCACAACTTCATCCTCTGAGGCAAGCAGCGTCATCAAAACATTGAACTCTGCAAGGAAACATGGGCAAAGGGAGAAATTCCAACCAACAAGCCGAAGAGGCTGACACGAGGTCATGGGAGGATGAAGGGGTGGGGGTGGGGCAAACTTCTCCAGAAACTTTGGAGAATCTGTGCTCTCTTCCTGTCACTTTGTACCGTGGTATAAGTTACTTTGTGTAGCCGGACATGATGGTTTAATTCCTGTACTCGGGAGGCAGGGACAGGTTGATGTGTGTGAATTTGAGGGCAGTCTGATCTACATAACAAGTTATATATAGGTCAACGAGAGCTACATCTGAGAAGGTGGTGGTTTGATTAGGAATGGGCCCCATAGACTCACGTGTGTGAATGCTTGGCCCATAGGAGGTGGCATTATTAGAAGGTGTGGCCTTGTTGGAGAAGTTGTGGCATGGTTGGAGGAAATGTGTCGCTGTAGGGGTGGACTTTGGGGTCTCCTATGCTCAAGCTTCACCCAGTATGGTACACAGTCCCTTTCTGTGGCCTCAGCTCCTTCTCCGGCACCATGTCTGCCTGCACCCTGCTGTTTCCTGCCGTCATAATGGACTAAATCTCTGAACTGTAGACCAGCCCAGTTACATGTTTTCCTTTGTAAGAGTTGCTGTGGTCATGGTGTCCCTTCACAGCAATGGAACCCTAAGACAGAGACTTTGTCTTTAAAATGGTTTTGAGTGTCAGAAAAGTCTGTTTCAAGACCCCCTCTCCCCACTCTACATCACCTGATGCTGCCAGCCTGACAGAAAGGCTTGCATCTTTCCGGATGGAAGGTCCTTGCCCTCTGCAGACCCCACCCAGTCAGTCAGTGTGTGAGAAGGAGGTGTGGAGAACATTTAGAAATCTTCCCCTGCTCTGTTTCCGACCCTCCCTCCCATGAATAGCTGCAGTGGATTTAGGATTTAAGTTAGATTATGGGAAAATTAGAGCATTCTTTGGCCACATGGTAATAACTCTACAGCCTTCACCTCTATCTCATGAATGGAGTACATCCAACACTCTTCAGGATAACTTTATAAAGCGATCTGAATGAATTAAGTTGGCCTCGCTGCCGAAATTCTCTTTGTTCTTTTATGGTTGAAGGTGCTTTGTTTCCCTCTCCATCCAAGAAGGGGGAGAGCCCGTGCTAGGCCAGTCCCAGCATCACTATAGAAACAATTCCAGGTTAGCTTTGGGGGTGGGGGATGTTGTCCAGCTTCTGCCCTGTGATCTTTGAGCTGCCTGGCATTTTCCTGAAGCATAGACCAAAGGCCAGTAAGGCACTTGAGACACCGTGATGGGAGGTGAACTGACATCCTGTTGTGGTGCTGCCCAGATCTCTCCCCCCTCCTCAGTCTCCGTTCTCTCTGCAGCTTCCAGGATGGATCCCCCTCAGAGGCCCGGGCTCCCATAATGAAACCGTCACTCACTTTTATCAAGTCTCATTACTTCTTCTCGAGCTGCGTGGTAGCTGTTTGTGCAGATAGCCAGTGTCTTCATGGCATAACGTGATGCAGTCTGGCCTCCCGTCTGGGTTTCAGAACAAAATCAGAAAAGCAAGGTCAAGGGTCTAACCATTCTTGCCTGGATACCTCAGTGGTCATAACAGTGCCAGTGGCCGCTGTGGCATCTAAGGGGATTAGATGGCACTTCATAGGTGAGCAAGGATGGAGGGTCACTGTACCCACCTGTCCACCTAGCCCAGGCCCAGAGTAGGACGTAGGTCTGTCGCCTTACACCTGACACCACTGAAAGGCCTTATTAGAGATTGGCTCAGACCCCAGCTGATTGGCTCAGCTGATGTTTTCCCAAAGGGAAGCAAATGCCAACCCCCGCCTCCCATCCTTTGGCTTGGGAGAATAAGGGTTGACAATCTCTGTGAAGAAGATCTCACCAACTGAGATCATTATAAGAGGTAGCAATTATGCAATCATATCCCATAATATCCAGGTCTTTAGGATATATGTGTACATGTATGGATGCATCTAGCAGTCTCTGGCATCATGCCAAAACTGTAGGGATCACGACAGACACTGATCAGGTGTCAGTCTTGACTGAGACCTTTCATCCTGCCCCTGTGTCATCTACCCGGGCCTGGCAGCATCTTCCCCAGCATGGAGCTTGCTTCCTGCCCCATTTAGTCCAAGGATTTGTTCTGCTGCAATAGTAAATGAGTGATTGGGCCTTACAGCGCATGGGCGGGATCTAGACGCAGCACCCTGATAATTCCAGGTGACTCCAGCTCCTCACTTGGATTCGTTGCACCCTCTTTGTGTGGGAAATCCCAACATCCTCTGGTCACATGACAACTCTGCAGCCTCCAAGGGACACAAATGGAGTTACAACTGGTCCACTCCAGATAAGGACAGAAGGGACCAGGAATCCACGAACAAAATAATTACATTAAGGGACCTTGCCAAAAGCTGTTCAATGCACTTTGTTCAAGGACAGAGGCTGCCCGTTTCGTGCTAGATTTGGAAGGCAAGCAGTTTTTAACCACTGTTGCCGGAGAACAATTTGCTTATTCATTCACTGCTTTGTCACTGCTCGGGCACTGTCGAGGTGGACAGACGGGAGACTCGGCTCTCTATTCAGGCAGAGATGACATCTTGCCATGTTAACCACACAGCCACACCTTCCTCCTGCCCTCTGAGTTGACCAGGTGATCTCGGGACAGTTAAGAAGGGGTGAGCAATGCCGTTACTTTACCTTCAGGAATTTAATCATTTTCTTGACCACTCCTGCTATCAGGGCCTCCTCCACAATGGTCTGAGAGGAAGAAAGGGTCCGGCTCAGAACACCCGCCGCTCTCTGAGGGGACACAAAGAGGTTGCTTAGACACCCCATCCAGAAACGCTGGTGACTTTCAAAGTTAATGAGGGGGAGTTTTGCAAGCAAAAGTAATCATTAGTATTGGGAGCAAAATTTACTCCTCAATTTTTAAATGATATAATGGGCAAAGAACACATAGTGAACATAGTTCTTTTATAATAAAACTGACAGGCAGACAGCTCAAAGGGTTGCAAATCATGACCCCTGGCACAGAGGCCCAGTGTAGTTTAGCTTTACACAGGGCTCAACCCTGAGAGTCAGTCCTTCCTGGGTGCCTCCTAGACCTCAGTATCAGCAGGGTCCTCATCTGAGGATGCTCCACTTCCAGGATCGGCCTGTGGAGTTTTCAATTGTCATTTATTTTTATCTTTCCCTAGCTCTGTCTTTTGGTTCGACTTTCTGGGAGATTTCATTTGCTTTACTTCCCAGTTTTTATTCCATTTAAAATATTTTGGAATTATAATTATTGGGATGTGTCTGTGAATGAGTGAGAATATGTGTTTGTGTGTAAGAGTATGTGAGTAGACATGTGAATGTGTGTGGATATAAGTGTATGTGTATGAGTGTGTGAGTGTATGTATGTGTGTATGTGTGTATGACTGTGTATATGAGTGTGTGTATATGTGTGTGTGTCTCTGTGTGTATGTGAGTGTGTGTCTATATGTGTGTGAGTGTATGTACATGTGAATGTGTGTGTATATGAGTGTGTATGAGTGTGTGAGTGTGTGTATGTGAGTGTGTGTGAGTGTGTATATGAGTGTGAGTGTGCATATGTGTGTATGTGTGTGTGAGTGTGTGGTGTGTGTGTGTGTGTGTGTGTGTGTGTGTGTGTGTGTGTGTATATGAGTGTGGTGTGCATATGTGTGTGTGTGTGTGTGTGTGTGTGTGTGTGTGTGTGTGTGTGTGAGTGTGTGTGGTGTGTATATGGTGTGGTGTGCATGTGTGTGTGTGTGTGTGTGTGTGTGTGTGTGTGTGTGAGTGTGTGTGTGTATATGAGTGTGGTGTGCATATGTGTATGTGTGTGTGTGTGTGTGTTTATGTTTGTGTGCTTGTGCCACAATGCTCAGGTGGATGACAGGTCAGAGGACAGCATGAGAAGGTCTCAAGCCAACCCCTCTGCCTGTAGGTCTTAAAGGATCGCTTTCTGATACCTGTCCTGGATGTCACCTTGTCTAGTTAGGTGTTAGGTCCTGCAATGATAAAGTAGGTGAAGAGTTCATCCTAGAGTGGTGGCCAACGGCCTCCTGAATCATGTTAAGTTCTTCACATCCACTGTCCTAACCACAGAACCATCTTTGTTTTCATAGCCAAGTGTCAGAAGCAGAATTCAAAAAGTCATTCTAGCATACGTCTCCAAGGGATCTCTTGAAATAGTATACATGAGGCAGGCTGCACTGCATCAGCTCATTAAAGTCTAGCCTGCATGGTTAAGAGATTCAGAATTTGGGTTCCTGGACCCCACAAGGCTCACATGTGTAGGGGTCACCAAATGCTCTCAGATTAAAGGCAAAGTTTGGACATGGAAACAGTACTAGGACACTAGTTTTGGGAGAAACTTACTGTTAAGATTCCTCCATCCTGGCTGTTCAGTAGAGACAGGCACTTCCGGCTTATCTTCATTGCCCACGACTACAAACATGGGAATATCGGAAAGACTTTAAAACCCTGAGAGTTAAAATCCCCAGTAGAGTATTTTTCAAGCAATCAAACTGAGCCACTCTCTAGGGACCACAGCACCCATGTGCATATCCACAAAGGTTTATTTTATTGCTTCCATATCTGTCTCCTCTAGTTCTGGACTAGCAAAGTATATCTTATTTGACTCTTTAAATGCAGCCCAATAGGTTCAACATATTTTGTGGATGTGGAGAGCTTTCTAATGAACATGAGAGTGACTCTTGCCCTCAGCAAAGTGACAGCATATTCCTTCATCCTTCCCATCTTTCCAAGCTGCTAATGTTCAGGGCCACATGCTTCTGGTCACCTTATGAATATATGAACGTATCAAGCAACTTGATATGGGTAGTCCATCCCAGGGAGCCAAGGAGTGTGTCATTTTACCTCGGAGAGGAAGGGGACCTCAAGACACAAGTTCATGATGAGTCCTAAGAGAGTATAGGTGACCTCTCTGTACAGGTCCATGTCCTCCTCACACTTGACCTGGAAACAAAACATCATCTTGCTGCCTTGCAGATTTTCATGGTATTATCTTTCCTTAGATGAGTGACTTGAGATACCCATACCCCCTATATTGTTAATATCATGGACTTCCCAGTGGTAGAAGAACAGATACCAGCTCTAGGAATTGGCATTAACTTAGGAGCAGTAACTTGGGTACCTTGGCTATGGCATTCTGGCTTAGCAGGCCCTGAGTTTGCACTGAAATCTGGGCCATGGAAGTGGATGGTCAACTCTATCAGAAAAGCCTCCAAATCTCCCTAGGTCAGAGAAACTTGATCTAGAATACTTTGGAGGTCACCATCCCACCAAACTATGGATATAGTGAGAATAAGCCAGTGGGGCCCTAGAAACAGAATTACTGTTAGAAGTCAGCGCCCCACAAGAGTACAGGAGACCAACTTTGAATAGAAAGGCTGTGATACCAGGAGGTCCAAGCAGGCATCCCCAAACTCTTCATAGGCTAGCATGTGTCTTCTGGCAGCAGGCTCAGCACTGATGTTTCCCATCAGAGCAATGCACTGGCAGAGGGCCGAGGGGCTGGTTAACTTGGGCTCTCGTTTCTACAAGTAAATTCAGAGATGTCTCAGACAGCAGATAAACAATGTCAAAGGATTTTCTAGAAAAATCCCTCATTCACCAAAAGGCTAGGAGCTAGGCAGCTATCTTAATGTCACATCATAACATCAATGAAATCACCCTGGTAACAGGATGGAGTCACACATTTGGCTTCTCCACCAACCAGCTTCTAAACGTTGAGATATGGTAATGCTCCTCCAGGGTCTCCTGAACTTTTCATTGTTCAACAGACATAGCATGCTCTCCAGGGAGAGCCCTAGCTCCATCCCTAGCAATGCTACACTTGTCTTGATGGAGGTGATTTCCACCCAGGGGACAAAGCCATACTCTGTCCTGAAGACACTACTTTGTGCTAGGAGGACTCTGATGGAGATACTGTCAAGTAAGATGCAATCCACATGCAGTGTTTCCCTACACTGTCCACTGTCCATAGCCACTTCTATTTGTCCTGTCTGTAGTTGTTTTAACAACTGAACTGTGTAAATTCCAGCTGTGGATAAATGAGTAATCAAGCTGAGAGACAACAAGGGTGCTGGGTCGTTAATTGTGCCTCAACAGCCCTGTCCTGGAAGAAGGACCTGACAGAGGAGAGAGCTGGGGGTTTGCTCACCAGAGCACCCGTGAGAGCAGGGAGGACATCTGGAAGGTTGGCATGGAACCACACTTGGAATCTGTTGAGAGAACATCAGCCAGGATAATTTCAAAATGACACAAACTATGCCATGAGGCTGGCATCTCAGGTAATACCTCAGAGAGCTAGAGGGTCCGTGTGACTTATGGTACGCATTTACAACTCATTTTGTGTGCCTAAAGTTAAAAGTCACTGGGTCTGTCATGTGACTCATTTTCTAAGCTTAGAGAATCATCTTTGATATCAGACAATAGGTCTCACATAACGGCTCTGGTCCAGAGAAGTTGCTGGAATCCCACAGCTCTGTTGAGGTGACAGCATCCCTTTGGTGTGCCCAGTGCAAGTGGGAAACTGTGAATGCAAGTTCACTCATCACAGCCTCAGGGATGTTCACTGGTTACGGCCTCAGGGAAGGCCCAGACACACAGCGCCATATGCCATGCTCCCAGCCTCCCCCAGCTGGCCTACCTGTGGGCATGGTAGCTCTCTCTTCCACGGCCATTTCCAGGCAAGACTCACAATGTGTGCACTGAATATTTTAAATGCTTATGAGAAATTACTTAAGAATTTTTAACTATTCCAAAATCTAGGATTTTACCATCGCCTCCCCAGCAGCTAAAATCAAAACCCAAGGCAGGAAGAGATAGCTGCTCAGTATCACTGGCGACCCAAGAGGGGGCGACCTTTCCCCTTCCTCCTCTGCTTGCTCACTCAGTCATTCAATACAGGTTTGCCAGCAGTTACCATGGCACCAGGCCAGGTGCTGCCCAAGTGGCGGGAAGCTTCCCTGAGACACAGCTGACGTGCCTACTGCAAGCAGTAGTGTTTTCAGTAGTCATCCTCCCCAGAGTCTGTCTGAGGTTGCCCCAGGGACCAAGGAATAAGGGGCTGTGGAGATGCTCACGTCCCTTACATAAAATGGCATGGTATTTGCATATAATCTGTGTATAACCTCCAGGGAGATTTGAGCCATCTCTCATCATTGGTAGTTGTGGTACTGAAGCAATGTAAGTGTTATGTAAATAGCCACCATATGCATTGTTAGGGAATGATCAGGAAAAGTGTCTGTCCATGTTTGGTACTGAAGCATCTTTAGAAGCACTCTTGATCAGAGGTTGATTAAACTCACAGATGCAGAATTAATAGGACCAAGGGGTAACTGTGTATTATGGCTTCCAAACTCACAGAGGCTTGGGTCACCCTTCATCAGGAGGGACTGGGATGAGAGTGGATGGGAACAGTCTCCTTACTCAGCCAATCCTGTAATGCTCATGTGGAGATTAGTCTCGTCTCTGTAGATGCTGCCATTTTTCAAAGACCACACAACTTAACACAGGCGGAAGAACTGTCAGTTTATACAAACAAAACAATTACCTTTCTTCTAGAGCCAAATCTGTGAGAAGTCCGATGGCCGTATTGGCCTTCTTATCTGAGAAGTCAAGAAACGACAGCAATGCTTCACACAGTCTGCAAAGAGCCATTAAAAACACAAAACTCAGAATGGAATGTCTTCTGACCCTCAGCATCTCCAATAAGGTGCCCTTGTAAGGAGCCCAGCCCAGCCTCAGCATATGGGAAAGAAAAGTTGAAAGGATGGATCCCCCATGCCTACCCAGGACCCATAGACACCACCCTTCCGGGATGGCTCCAGCACTCCATGTAAATCCCCATGTGGATAAACAATTTTAATCTAAGTTCACTAATTAATCAGACACCAGCTTGGAAGAACTTTCTGGTGTTCTGCCCTACGGCTGTGTCTCCGTTGAGTTTATTAACTTGGACGACATCTAAATGGCACACTTCCTAATCTACTCATAACTAAAGTGGGAGGCCCCCTAATAAGACAGATGATGGAATAAATATTTAACAAGAACTTGACAGGCTGCTGAATATAGCAGATGGATTTAATAGCATTAGAGTCCTCTACCGAGAGCTGGAGACTGTAGGTGAGGAGCAGAGTTGGGAGGCTCACTTTGGTTACTGATTCATACAGGTTAGATTCAAGGGTTTTGTGCTGTTTGTAAACAGAGTCTGAGTGAACAGTCCAGTTCAGATGACAGAAAAAGCCACATAACCCCAAGGTGCCCGAAGAAGACTTACTGTCAGCACACCAGACCTCAAAGTGCTGAGTCCCTCCAGCAAACTGAGCATCTGTGGCATGCTGCGTGCAGTGCTTAGCACCTAGCTCCTGGTCTACAGCGACACATGTACAAACCGTGACAGAAAGCATTAGGAACGTGCTAGAATAGATTCATGCTAAGGCCTCAGAGTCTCTCTAGCAGGGTGTGTTGGGGGGATAGAGATGAAAGGGCTTCAACAATGTGTGTTGTCTAAGCTGCATCTTCAGAGAACACTGGTGCTTATTGTCATGCACTCATTCATCTGGGTGAGCTAAACTGCCACTGGCTACTGTGCAGGCCGTGAGGTTGGTTCTAGGACCACAAAGATAAAACGAGGCACTGTTCTGGCATTAGGGAGCTTACAGGCCAGTACCGGGCACAAGGAAACAGGGCACATCAGACAGAACACCCTGAGGTATCTCAGACCAGGAGGCATCTTTGGGACACCTATCAGCTCTCTACCATTAGTGCTTTGCAAGAGGAGAGTAGGGTGTGGGGAGGTGAGAGAACTAGACAGAGCTCATTTCATGACGGGCCTTCTAGAGTCTTCTACAAACTTTGGGTTTAACCCCCAAGGACCACTTACTCCCATGTGATAGATGACTTCCTGGTGGTAGTGTGGGGGCAGGGTGGTGCACAGACTACTACTTAAGCCCCAAATCTCTGGAAGATTGCACTTTAACCAGGCCCCAGGTGACTCTCATGAGTTAGTCTTGAGGGCAATGGAGAGTCACTTTAGAATTTTAAGCATGAAACTGAACCAGTATGCATTTTAGAAACATCTTTTTGCTGATTTAATGGAGGTCAGATTAGAGGAGGTAGGACACAGGGAGGGACAGAGAACCTCACCAGGGAGATGTGTGGTTGTCCTGGCAATAAAGGTCATGGGACCAGGCTGAGGCAGTGGCAGGATGAGAGGTGCCATTAAACAGGAGGCATAACAAAGACTGAGAGGGAATGATGAGGAGCGGAGGAGGAGGACGGCTAGGGTGACCCAGGAGAATAATGAATAAGGACTGACAAGGTCTTATGAGTACGATGAGGGTGGTAAAAGTCAACTCTAGATTCTGGCTTAGCAGCTGGATAGTTAGACATGCGATGCTAAAACAGAAAATTCAGGTGAAAGAGACAGGCCCCAAAGAACCACATTTTCTTTGTTATACTCTTCAGAGACAAGGAGGCAGGATCTGCAACAGAAGTATGTTGTTACCCTAATCTTTAAGACATAGACACTGCCTTTTAAAGTCACAGACAAGAAAAGAGCAAGCATAGGATCCTGGAGCCCCTGGCTTGGATGATGGCACAAGGGGGAGGGGTTAGTTAGTACAGGAATCCAAGAAGGAAAAGCTATGATGGAGGGGAGAGACAGGATCGGTGATATCGGCAGCCCTGGTATGAAGTTTGAGAAGGCTCTGCTCAAGAGGACCAGATGCTTAAGGGCAGTGAAGTGACAGGAAAAGATATCTGAGAGGACAGCAGGTGCCTACTTTTAAGGTATAGAATCGGTTTAGCAAATTGTTCTGGGAAGGGCTGAATCCCCCGAGGATTGGTAGAGGAAATTGAATGCTTATACTAGAAAAGCCTAGTGAGGGGCCCATAATGCTGGGAAGAGGCAGGATTTGATGTTCTCTTTAGACCCATCATATTCTGGGCTGGCCTTGGGGCAGAGAGTCATGGGATAGTACATGGGATAGGCAACATTGTCATGATAGCTCTGGTAGTAGGGTTACCTGGGGGTCGAGGGGTGACTCACACCCTAACTGGCTGGGAAGACCTCTTGTTTGTTGAGCTGTCCTATTGCCTGGACCAAATCTAATGGAGACATTGAAAATGCTGGCCCTTCCCCAGAGGGGAGCATGCATGGGCTGGGTTGGGCTCATCAGAGGGACACCCATACTTGATGGGGTGGGGCTACATGATGTCTGAAGCTCAGTTGTCCCCAAGCTCCTGCAAATCCTTGACTTCCTCAGGAGTGTATGCTAGTGCTTATCCTTCAGAAATAATTTGCTTTGGAATTGGTCCAAATTCCTCCTCCACCAATTTAGCTCTGTGTTCTTGGTCTTGATGATGAATGCTGATGAACTTGAATAGCATCAAGGACAGACCAGAGTCAGGGTCATCCAAGGACAGCCATGGTCAAGGTCATTCTGGTTTAGCCTTAGGACACATAAACAACAATCTTCCTAACCCATGACTAAACACTTCTCCTAACTTCTCTCATTACCTACAGAGGACAGTGTGTCCCTTTTCACCTCGTCTTGTTCTGAGGCACTTTTTCTGCACTCTTGACAGACTGTTGTCTCAGTGGATGAACCACAGTTCAGAGAATGGGCTCATGGAACCCACCTTTCCACTACTGTCCCCATTTAAGGCTGAACAATCTACCCTAAAGAGAGAAAAATGATCATTAAAGCATTATTAGGTTCATGCCAAGTGTCAGATAGGGATGTCCGGTGGTTCTTTACTGTGGTAGCAGTTGGTAGCTGGCCAGCCTCACAGTCACCATGTCCCCCTTCCGATTTGCCTGATTCTGCTACAGAAGCCTGCACAATGTCCCTGTGTAGTCCAGGACACAAGTCTACCCAACAGAAGTAAGCAGTGGCTTTTCTTAATGAAAAGAGCAGATCCAGTGGGAGCTAAGCTGTGTGAAAATATGGACATGAGGCTTGTGAGAAAATACGGACATGAGGCTTGGCATCCCACCCAGGGGTAAGGAAAGGTAAGTAAGTGTAAGGACCACAATCTTGGCCTTGGCATCTCCATGTTACCTGTTGATCCATTTAGTCTTTTATTTTTAAGAAAAGTGGGCAAGACAGGCCAGGCTCTGTTTCACTTAAGCTCCTTTTACTCAAATTGTTTGCATAATGCAGGAGAAAAATATCTAAACTGACTAGACACACCTCTGTTTGTTTGTTTGTTTTTGGAGGGCAGAGGGTAGTGTGCTGAGGACTGAACCCTAACACGTACCAGGCAAAGGCTCTACCATAAAGCCATATGCCCAACCTATCACAGTTATCTTAAAATACAACGAATTTATATTTATATAAATATAAATGGTTCTCTTAAAGGCCAGAGAAGGCATCAGATATGCAGCTAGAGTTCTGGGTGATGGTGAACTGCTCAATATAGGTGCTGAGAACTGAACTCAGGTCCCCTGTAAGAGTAGTGCATGCTCTTAGCTGCTGAATCATCTCTCCAGTTCTGCACCATCTCTCTTAAGTGCCATTCCAAGTGTGCAGTAGAGACAAGACAATGTACCTCTCGCAGGCCAAAAATGGATGAAAACACTTAGGAGAATCAAGCTCCAGACTGTGTGAATTTTAAACCCCAGGGTTTTCTACAAAGTGGGAGACCTGTTTTGGCTAGTTCATAACATCAGGGAGGAAGGTGACCTGCTTGCCTCTATGAGGTGTGCAATGCTTTGTCCTGCTTCAAACCACCTCAGAGAACAAACTATACCTCCTTCCCACTTATCTGAAGATGGACATTAGTAAGACTAAGACTACTGGTGCTGAAAGCAATAAACTGAGGTCTCCCTGCTGACATGAGAGTACTCAAGACTGTGTGGACCAAGGTGAGCCACAACCCCCACTGACATCCAAGACGCTGGAGACGTTCAAGTTGAGACTGTGGCAATTCAGGTAATTTAGGGCAAAAGTCACAAGATGACAGCTGGATGGTTTCAGAGAAAATCACAGGTGATGAAGGGGTTGAGTTGATGGCTGCAGAGTCACCTGAAATGCCCATGTGCTTTGGAGACCTTCGCTAGCAACCCACCTGCCCAGTGGGTGGAGCTTCAGGGTTGCCCAGGCCTTTTCTGGAAGGCTCTGTGGCTATGACAGAACAGGAGCAGGGAGAAGGAGGCCACCCTGTCCTTGGCACACAATGAATTCCTCACCAGATGGACAGGTGAGAGGGACTCAGCCTGGTCCAGGGAGATCTGGCTCTTTTTCATACAAAAGATCGAGAGTGGGGACTGGGCTCCAATGGGCAAGAACCAGGGGACAGCTGGACGATATAGCCTTGTTACTTGGTGTGGCTTCTCCTGCCTACTCTGTGAAGAGGGTAGCAACATGAACTCTGTGACCACAGGAGATAAAGTGAGATGGCAGTGAAGAAATCTGGCAGATTAATGTTTGTTCCGAAGTCATGTCTGAAATGTTTGCAAAGCAGGCCACAGTAAATGCTATTTCTACCAGTTTAAACCGTATGAAATAGCTGACATTCAACTTTTCTGATCTAAAAAACAAACAAACAAAAACAAAAAACAAAAAAAAAATGGAACGTCAATTTCATATGGTCAAATTTATAACCAGAAAACAAGTGAACAGTGTAAATTAAATAAATAAATAAATAAATAAATAAATAAATAAATAAATAGGGGCTGAGAGAGAGCTCAGTCAGTAACAGTGCTTGGTGTACAAACCTGAGGATGTGCAGCACCCCACACAAGTGGATCATGGTGGTACACACTTGTGAACCCAGCACTGGGGAGGCAGAGATGGATCACTGCGGGTTATTAGCTGTCCTGTCTTGCATATAACAGGGATTCCTGGTCCTAATGACAGTGACATATCTTGACAAACAAGGTGAATGGCTCCTGAGGAACAACCCCTGAGGTTGACCTCTGACCTCCACAGACATGCATATCAACGTGCACCTTGACACACAAGTGCACTCAGGTACACGTTTACACCTGCCTCCTGCATGCTCTATCTTTTCAGAAATGTCTGAAGGACGTGAAGACAAACCACCACTACTGCATCAAAGAGAACAGATGAAAAGCAAGGGGAGGGGCAGGGTAGGGCTGGGCCTGAGTCTAACAATGAGGAAGAAGCAAGTGGTCTGTTTCCAGGCTGGGTTCTCTGACTGCCTGTGGGAACGCTACCTCTGGCAGGTTCACTGGTCTCTGTGCAGAACTGAATCTGTGCATGGTTCGGATCTCACTCAGGAGCTGGTCTGAGAACCTTCCTGATAGGGCTCCCCTCAAAGGCTCCTTTTGTAGTCTTTTGTGAAGGCTCATGACAATCTCATGGCAACTAGACACCAGAGACAGGAGGAGGTATGGGCAGCTTGACTTTGTCTACTTAGTGGTGACCTCAGGGTCATAAGGAAGATCCCACCAACAAAGGCTCACCGGGTCATGTCAAGGTGCTTGATCACTTGGTTCCGGCCATGATCCGTCTGGGTGAGCTGCAGCAGTAGGGCCAGGCTCTGCTGTTGAATCACCAGGATTCTGGAGTCCATGAAGGAAGGCAGCAGCTTGGCCATATCAGGGTGGGACAAAAGCAGGCGCTGGTTCTCCTCTGCAGGACACAGGTGTTAGTGGCCTCAAGGTGCCATGATGGCATTTAAGTCAGTTCTGTCACCCACCACCCTTCAGAGTGGCTGGATTTTAACACACTTGCCATGCAGGATAAGAACTGGACTCCAGGGTCAACATTCTGTGTCTGAATAAGCAGAGTGAAGACCTTTGCTGATAACTAACTTTTCAGGTCCTCGGCTTGACAATGACCCCCACCTGTCAAGAGTTTTTATGAGAATTCAGCGAGCCACTGCCTGATGGTGCTGACCGAGACTGGCTCTCATAGACTAGCTACATTGTTATCATTATTATAAAAGCTTTCTCAGTGGGGGAACATGGAATGGTATAAAGGAAAAGCATTTGGCTTAACCAGACACCAGAGCACCTCCAGAAACTGGCCTGAGCAACTGTTTTTCTTCTTCCCAAGAAACTACGATATCATGTGAGCAGTGTTGCCCATCCTTGACAGTGAGCTCTTTCGAGAGTACTAACATTGAAACCCAATGACATTGAATTTTGCCTGCTTTGTGTTCTGAGCAGGCATGTGAGGGCAGACAGAACATAGGCAGGAGTATGAGAATAAGTAATGAAATGCAGTAGAGCACCCTGAAGGATGATGTCTTGGTCTGAATCTGAAATAATACTCAAAGGTTGCTGTGTTAAAGCTTTGGTTGCTTGGATTTGGGGAGGTAATGATGCCAAAATGTGGGGATTTGAATGTGAGTGCCCTCTCCCGATAGGCTAATATAATTTGAATGCTTGTTCCTCAGTTGGTGGAACTGTTTGGGAAGGATTTGGAGGTGTGGCCTTGTTAGAGGAGGTATGTCATTGTGGGTGGGCTCTAATTAACTTTTTTCCCTAACCAACAATATACCATTGATATATTTTCATGCTTTGCTTTTGCACATTCTTTGGCTTCTTTAAAAATGGCTTTGTGTTTACTGAGTTGGGCATGTCAAGATTCCATGAGCTTGACACACAGCATATGCATACCCCAGGTGAAAATATTTTTCAGATATTAAAACAACATAACTTCAAGGTTTACAAAAGCAAAAGTATCTGGGCTATTGTGTCTGATTTACAGAGAGAAAACAGTGTTCTTCACCTTCCTTTAGGAATCTTGGAATTTGTTTTATTTTGGTTTGGTTTAGTTTGAGTATGTCTCTTAGTGTGTGTGTGTGTGTGTGTGTGTGTGTGTGTGTGTGTGTGTGTGTGTGTGTGTGTGTGTGTAGGCCAAAGGACAGCTCACATGTCATCCCTAGGCTTCATTTAAATCTTTTCTCCTCTTCTCTTTCCCTCTATCCCTATCTTTTTCTTATCTTCTTTCTTTCCTTCCTCTCCCCTCCCTTTTCTCTTTCTCTCTCTTTATGGGTCTCACTGACCTGGAAATCACTGAATAGGCCAGTCTGGGTGACCTTAGAGCCCTGGGGATCTACCTGTCTCTACATTCCCAGCATGCTACCACACCTGTTTTGGGTTTTTCTGTTGTTAATTTGGGTTCTGAGAATCAAACACTGGTGCTTGGCTTTACCTACTGATCCTTTGCAGTAATTGGGCTTCCTGATAAGCGAGGTGTCTGCAGCCTACATTAAATTCTCAGTCCTCCAACCTACTAACGGAATGGAGCTTGCTTCCTCATACTTGGCTGGCCCCGTGCACACACTCACTGCTTGCAGGCTCTACCCTGTCACGGTTCTCATTTCTCGTGTTTCCCATCTCAAGATCAACCCCATTCTAATGAAACATTTTTTTTAGAGATTAAGGAAATAACTTAAAATCTTGATATACTCAGAAGCCAAAAAGGTGACTAAGAAAGATTATACAAGGACTTAATAAACTCTGGAGGGTGCTGTATGAAGCAAGGTAAGAGTTGACAAAATAAAATCCCTCTGGCCTTTTCCTATTTCAGTGACAGATGCTCGTCAGTGTCCAGAGGCTGGCTGGTAGTCATATATCTCCAGATGCTTCGAGGGCTGCTGTGGTCAGCAAAACCAAGTATCTTTAAACAGACGAAAAAGGAAACTATCCATCCGCATTGCTCATGACATGAGCAGAAGTCATGAGTCTGCAGAGCAGGCAGAGACCCTGGGGGCACGCACTCATTAAGCTGACAGTGATCTTGCCCACCCTCCACTCCAGTGTCTGAGTCAGAGGAGGAGGAGGGAGGGGAAGAGGACAGTGAGAAGGAGGAGAGGCAGGAGGAGGTGGAGGCTGGGGAATGAACTCAATACAGAATTTGCTTTTGATCCATGTACTTTTTGGAAGGGAAAGGCAAGGAAGTGTAGATACCAATCCTCCTGGTCCCGACTTTTGGGGAGAACTACCATGGTGGACCATGCAGTTTTCGTTTCTGTCACACACAACTAACAATCCAGGGTGAGGAGCCAGGCTTACCATTGTCAATGCACACTTCTTGCCAGAGCTTTAGAACGGATACACAGACAATCTCCTCAACTGCATCTTTCCCTGCTAAGAAGAGGCACCTGAAGAAGACAGAGAGAGGACTGTGGAGCCTGGGAATTGTTTTGCTGTCTTTTCACTGGGGTCTACACCAGACTCACCAGAGGGAGATTTAAGGGAAGGTTGTTTGTTTGTTTGTTTGTTTTTTTAAACACACATCCAAGCTGGACTTGGTGGCACACACCTTTAATTTCTCACACTCAGGTGGAGATAGGTAGATCTCTGTGGGTTCTAGGCCAGTGTGGTCTGCATAGAGAAAGAGTGGCCATCCAGGACTACGTAGTGAGACCTACCCCCTCAAAAAAGGCATATCCACAGGTCACCAGAACCAAGAGGCTGCCCATCACCGATTCCAAAGTTCCAAGTCAACAGCAAAGGATTGAAAAAGCAGGGATGGATGTGTAGATGAGGGTAGACAGCTAGGGGCCATCCGTGATGAGTGAACATACAAACATCCAACACACGTTAGGATCCTAAGCCTCCTGGACCAACTCAGTGCCTCACCTCCTACCATGTAGGCCTTGTTTTACATTAAGTTCTAAATAAAATCAGGCAGGATGCAGCTGCTTCTGCTTCCTTAAATAACCAGTAAATTCCAAAACGAGAAAAGTAACACAGGAGATTCTTGGAGATGCTGCTGGGAAACCAGCGGGGCCTGTGTTTGTCTCACTGGGAAGAATAGAGAGCGCTTGTGGGACAGGCTCACTTTGTCAGCTGCAACATGATTCAAAAGGCTCTGAGCTCAAGGGGTTCACATGTGCTCTTTCAGGGTTCACCCCATGGCCTGAGGAACAAGGACACAGAGTAAGGCCTTGCCTGTGTGGTCAATATCCGTTTTCACATGTCTTCTCCTTGATAGGCATCTGGCTTTTTCCAAAGATCCCTACCTTTTAATGACCTCATGGTCATTGATGATGCTGAATCCACCATATGTTCTGAACAGTGTTCGCTCTGTGCCTGAAACAAAGCCACAAGAACCAAGTCAGAGTCCTTCCCCACCAGGTTGGCATTTAGCTGCAGTGAGGCCAAGCCCATCACAGGATCCTAGTGGGAATGGCTGGACTTGCACACTCAGAGTGTTGCATTCAGAAGAAGTGCTTAGAAAATGTGGGCCTCTTGATTCATTACTCCAAAGTCTTTAGAGAGCTGCTTAATCTCTGAAAGGAACTGGGAAGCCATCTGACACTATATATTTATTGTGACGCTGTTTCTGGGCTCTGGAGAAGAACTTACGGTTTCTAAGAAGCCGCTCAGGGGGCAATCTGGGCCACCTCTGTTCTGTACTGAAGAGGGACCAGAGGCTCCATTCATTTGTAGAGACAATGTCCTGTCACTGGGTAATCAAAGCTGTTTGATCCCTGTCATCAGTGTTTGCAGGAACTGGTTACAGAATGGCATGATCTCATCAGGAGACTGAGATGTTTCCTCTGAAACTATATTCTCGTTCCAAGCAGCTGCTAAGTACAGCTGGGGTGATTTCTATAGTTTATCATAAACTGTATATAGTTTATCTGCTTCTACATGGCTTAGGGTGTGTGCATGGTATGGGATGTCAGAGTGGATGTGAGGATGTAAGCAAGATGTGCCAAAAGTTTATAGATTAGGTACACCGATGTATTCAATATTTATATTTATGAGTATAAGTATGATGTTTGAAAAGTATTCTCATATAATATATTATACGGAGTAATATAATATAAATAATTCAAATATATATTCATATAATATGGGTATAAATATGAATATAAATAAATACACCATGTATTATAGCATGCAATATAGGCACATGTGGAGCAGCGGCACATGTGGGTGCCTTGTGCTGTATGTGTGGTGCTTCCTGCCTGAGTACTGAGTCAGCGCATCCCCTGAGGAGGGCACAGGTGGAGGGAGGCACCTATATTAGAGTAGATTTTCCATCAGTATTTATAAGAGGAGTTTTTGTGTCACAAAGCCAGATCCCTGGGCCCCATGCCTTCACACTGACAATGCTCCTCAACCCCACTCGTATCTAACTTACAGTCAGTCATCATTTCTGTCAGAATCTCAATGCCTCCTGCATAGAACAAGGGCGTCTGGCCGGGCTTGGATAGGGTCTCCAGGAGATTTCTGGTTGTCATGGCTGTGCTCTTTCCTGAATCTAGAGATTCCCGGGCTTTCTTCTCTTGGAGATCTGCTTTTTCTTGAAGAGTTACTTGATTTAGGTGTTCTAGCAAAACAAGCAGGGAAAATCAAAACGAACAGCACTCTAACAATTAACAGAAGCTTAAGAGATTCCTCTCTTCTGCCTCTCTCTCTCTCTCTCTTTATCTCTCTCTCTCTCTCTCTCTCTCTCTCTCTCTCGCTCTTGCCCACCCCCTTCCTTTCTTCCTTTCAAGGATGTAAAGTATAGAGCAAAAAAATAATAATTCTGACTCTCCTTCAGGAAGGGACTGTTTAGAAGTAATGGAAGATCTAAACAGAGCCTAAAACATTTAGAAGTTTGGGGCATTCTAGAAATATATTGGAAGGTGGCAAGGAAGAAAGAAATGAGTCTGAACACAGCAGAGAAGGAGGCTGAGCGGAGCAGGCTGCTAACACAGAGGGCTGGGCTGTGCAGGAAAGGCAAGGCTGTGTGTGGCCTTGACCAGGGCAGAGAAGGCAGGGAGGGCATCCCAGTGGAGCATAAAGGCAAACCAGATTCTGACGGATCTTAGTGGCAGGCAGGGACCTTCTCACCTTTCACCTGTGCCTTCAGCTTGGGGTTTATCTCTCCGATCTTCTGATAACACTCTTTAGACTGGAAAATAGAAAGAAGACCTTTTGAGGTGATGGGGGAGGGTACTGTGATCATAGGGCAGACACTGGGCACCCCAGGGCTTGGTTCCTTCATTATCTCTTCCTATCCTCCCCCTCCTCGCAGCACAGAGGCAGTCAGGGAGAGAGGTGAGCTTTTGATATTTTTGTTTGGGCTTCTCAGGTTCTGCGACACTGCAGGTACTGTTTTCAAAATTCACTTTTGAATCTTGTTTGTTAAATACAAACTGTGATAAGAACTACCCAGCCTTGGATTTTTTTTTTTTCATGGATCATGTCTGCCGGAGGTTAGAATAAGCACAATGTATATGCTAAACTTAGATTTGATATTTGCTCTAAGAACCCATCAGCTATGCCCAGGGGAGTCTGGAAATAAGCAGTACTGGAGGCTGGAGGCTGTTGATTGAGACCCAGGAATAGGAGAATAGAACACCCTGGGTTAGAGGTGCAGGCTACGAGAGGAGTTAGTGAAGACTCCAATCACTGGCTGCATCAGACTCAGAGAATTTGACAGTGGGCTCTTACTGAGGGGGTAAGGTTAGAGAGAAAAATTCTAGAGAAAGAACGACTAATTCAGGGATATTTGGAGGCAAAGATTGTATCGTTCAAGACATGTATATGAAATCCCGAGTGAACACCCAACCAATCTCCTAGTGAAAAGAAGTCCTAAGGAAATTAACACTCCTATCTTCAAGGTTGATGAGGAATCTTCTAGAAATCAGGGCAAGGATGGCTAGAAGAGGGCTGGAGGGATGGATGGCCTACCACGTCACCCAAGCCTGGAATCCACGACATGGTGGGAAATGACTCTGGCGTTGTCCTCTGACCTCTGCGGCATCACATGTGCTCTCCACCCCTCCCCCACATCACACTCGTGAACTCACACAATAACAAATAGAGATTGAACACAATACAAAGATCACATTTTAAAAAGAACATGACTCCAGGTTGGACATAGGTATGCTGAGCGCAGTATGTCCTCAGTCCCATATCCAATCTAGGAGAGACCGGCTTGGTGTCTGTGATCCCGCCACCGCCTACCCCCTCACCATCACCGACACTGTGGTTAGCCATGACATGTTGTGATGTGTATGCACGTACGTTTGGAGTAATGAGATTATGAGTGGATTTTGTTTTCTTGTTGTTCATGTCTTTTCTCCAAGGAAGTTGAACCAGCCTTGTGGAGGATTCTCTGACATGACTCCTACAGCTGGTGGGGCTGCCCCAGACTTCCCAACTGTATTGTCTGAGAACTTCATTACACCCTAAATGGTGGATGAACATCTAGCCAACTTATTGCCAAGCTAAGAGCTTACCTTGCTGTAGTTCTTCAGAGCCAAGTGGGCCTTCCCCATGTGGAAATAGGCCTTTGTGCAATTTTCATCACACTGTGGAAAAGAGAATGCTTGATCAGATGTTTCAGATCTGAAGTCATTAGGCGCTGCCCTGCCTGCTTAGTGAACAGGAGGAGGCCAGCGCTTTGGTTCTCAGGATAGCTACCAGAGTTGACAATTAAGACGTTTCTGTGCATTTGTGACCAAGCTAATTGCTGCCCGCAAGGAACCTGCACACATGGGTGAGCTCTCTTCCAAATTAGTGATACTGCCAGTTCTCACTTTCAAGGAGAGACTTGCTCAAGAAGTAAAGCAAGGCCCTAAGTCTAGAAGAGTCGTCGGCATTGGCTGCATGTTAGAATCACTTAGAAGGCTCACATGTATCTGGGCCTGGCTGTCCCTGGGCCAATTAAGTTACTGTCTAAATGAGGTCCAGACAGATAGTTTCAGCTTTTTGGGTGATATAACTATGCAGCTAAGTTTGAGGGCTACTTGTTCATTAGCAGGCAAAAATCTCAAGAAAGGCAACCATGGTTACTAGCATGTCTTAGTGGGCAGTAAGTCCCTTCTTGAAAATAAGCCATAACACAATCACTGGTGTAGTGCACATTGTATCACTCAGTTGTCACGTGTTCTTTGAGCTCTCCGAGAAGGAATCTGGGTCTTGAAGTAGGTTGTTTCTCACTCCATTTCAGACAAAAGTATGTTTGTCAGTCACAAAGTGTTCTCTAAGTCTGGGAATGGGCTGGCCTTCCTAACTCTGAGCTGGGGGAAAAGAACAGCGAAACAGCCCAAGAGCAAGAACACTGTGCCCTTGAGAACAGCTTACTCCTCACTACCTGTTCCGAGAGTGCCTATGGTGGAAAGAGAGGCAGGAGTTGAGCCTTGGGAAGCTTCTCTGTGGAAAGGGAGCTCAACAAGGAACTCTAGCTGACTGCCTCAACTTCCCCAGTCTGTTTCTGCAGGACATTCCAAGTACCTGGTTTGATGATGTAAACTCTACCTGACGCTATTTGTTCTTTTACCAAACACTGCGTCCTGGGACTGTCTTTGAGAACTCCGGGTCTCACGGGCTCTCTCTCCCTCCCCTTCCCTGCCCATGCTCTTTCTTCCTCTCATATTTTTTTTTATATTGTCCTGTTACGTGTTTAATAAACTCGCTCATCTAAATCAGAAAGTTGAACCATACAGAACGAACAGGAGTCTCCATTAATATGACTTAAGGTTCTAGATGGATGCCCCCTACAAAAGGGAGGGGTTACGTGTTAGCTAAGGCCATACCACTCAAGAAGGGCCCTGACTCTGCCTGCTCCTCCTCCTCATAAGTGTGCAGGGAGCCATCCAGCACAAACATATGAACTAACATTTGAAACATCAGTTAATTAACATTTCCCAGTCCCCTTCATGAGCAAGTTACTGAGCCAGGTGAGATATCCTTTAGGGTTTAGAATTAGAAGGTTCAGGAGGTCAGTTTCAGGAGTCTAAAATGTTCTAGGTGAATTAACAACTCAGAATATTGGTTAGGCCACTAGCTTTTGGGCAACCATTTTCCTTATCTAGAAAGTAAAGATAGTAATTCACATTGCCCATTGTTGTGGGGGAGAATCCTGTAACACTTAGCACTCTCCTAATACGCCATTAGCTGCTATTGCTGTGGTTACCACAGCAACAATACATCCCAGAGCAAATGCGATTTATAGAAAGGCTAAAAAGTAGCAAAGGAGGAAATAATAATTGCTAGAGAACCTCTTACCAGGAGTTTCTATGTGTAATATTTCCTGATCTATTGTGAAGTGCATGGGTGTAATAAACAGAGCAATAAGCGCCCAGGCCGATCAGTCTGCTCCACGTGGTTGGCACTGAGCTTGGTGGCCTGCATGGATGGTCTTCTGAGAGCCTCATAGCGATGCGGCAAACCAGGCCCGGATGGGGCATCCCCATTCCACAGAAGCAGAAAGCAGAGCACGCGGGGTGGTGGCGGTGGGGGTCATATTGCATGATCAGTGCATGGAAGAGCTTGAATTTGAAATATGCCCATTGAATTCCAGGGCACAGGGGCTTAAAAGTGTTCTCAGGATTGGCAATGTCGCTTGCCTAATATGCACAATTCCCAATACTGGAAACAAGGACAGCAAATAAAACCAAATCTCTTTCAGAAGTGTGCTATGAAAAAAAATGACTGCAGGGGGCGCTCTCCTCCAGATTCAGTGGGGGAGACCCTTCAATGAGAGGAGCAGGCAATGTGGGAGGGATTTGAACTGAATCTTGAGTGAGAGAAAGCACTGAAGTGAGGCTTATGACAGAAAGGGAAGGGAATGGGGTAGAGTCCAGAGAAGGGAGTTCAGGAGCCTTATGCATGGCCCAGCTGTAATTGAAGTACTGGGTGGAGGAACAAGAGGGGATGGAAAGGGGGAGCTAAAAAGACTCCATGGGAAAGTCTCAGATGCCAAGTGGGTTGCTTTATCATTGTTAGTGAGAAGGGAAAATGGTCTGGAGGTGGCATGCAGAACTGACAGAGCAGGGAAAGGCAGGGAGATGAGCAAGGAGTCCAGACAGTTGTTGGAAGGAGGGCTGATGCCTGACAACTGCAGAAAGGGGAGTTCAGACATCAGAGCTAAATCAAAGAAAGATGGGCGCTACCAAGCTGAGATACAGGGAAGGCATACTTGGCTTTAACAGAAAGCGGTCTTGAGGGCAGGTAGAAGAGAAGCTGTCCGAGTGGGAAGACAGTCTTAGTTTGTAGACTCCCTGAAGTTGGTGGGATGCCAAGACAACCACAGGGAAGCCTGCATGAGGTGGTGGAGGTGGACCTGGAACTGGGAGAAGGGAGGTACTGGGGAAGCTGGTCTGAAAGGGAATTGCACAGATGAATCCATGAGGTTTGTGAGAGGCGCTGTGAAGCCTTGAGGGCCCTGTTGTAGAGAGAAGAGGACAGGAAGCAGAGTGGTGAGATAGCAAACTTACAAAAGGTGAAAGCCAGGAAGCAGGAAAGGTGTGACCAAGGGGAAGAGAGGTTGTTCCACACCTCTGTGCACGAGAACCAGATATTCATAGCATGTTCATGGCAGAATACCAGTGTTACATGGCTGGGGGCATGCAGGCCCCTAAGCTGAAGACCATGACCTTCACAGGTGTGGCACAGAGAAGTGGCTGTAGCTATGACGTCATCTTCTCTCCACCCACAACGAGCGACTAATGTATCTTCTTATGACTGGACCTGTCTGGTGTAACCAGGAGTCTTCTGTCACAAGCATTTACTTCAATAAGCCCCCCACCATCTTCGAAGGAGTGTGGCCTTCAGAGCAGGATGGATTTCATCGTGCAGGAAGTGTTCTGCTGATGGTGATACTCCTCTGCTCCTGATGGAAAACAGCTTTGCCACCCTTATCTTCTTTGACAAGGAACATCGGTCCTGAAATATCACTCGGGCTGGTCTCTTCCAATTTAAAAGTGTCAAGAAATGTTAAATTGGCATGAAAGTCCCCGTACTATTAATAATAGAGTGCCAGAGATCGTTGCTACTGAGATTTTAAAGACTTTTTAAAGAGAGCAAGCCTTTTCTTGTACTCCATGGCTTCCACAAAGAGCAGAACTTAGCCAGTTTCAAATTCTTTTTGTGTCGATGCAAACCTCCCTAGCTGGGAGCCTCACTGGTTCTGGGTGTTGGTGATAATTTTAATGCCACCTCCACTGGGCCTGCTCTGCTTTGGTGTCTCATTCAGCTAATTATGTGAGATTCATTCACCATTTGGGCAGAGGCCAATGTGTTAGCCTGGGCCAGCATGGGCTGTGGCTAACTCTTTGGTCCTTGTCTGATTAGAAGACTTGCACTCTGGAGTCCCTGGAGGAAATCCTGTTTCTACCTGAGAATGTGACCCTTTCCCAGGGATCCTGGGGTTTCCGGTTCCGGCAGGGCTTTTTTTTTTTTTTTTTTTTTTTTAAACAGTAGATAGTTAAAAGAGCACAGGCTGACAGCCAGTGTGGCCTCTGGCTTTGTACATCTATGTAAATGGCTTAATTCGGATTTGAGGGCTCATCTTGTGGTCAGAAAAAATACTGAGGGTAGTGGCACTGACAGAACCCATGCCGTGAGGCTGCAGCGAATGATTGGTTTTGCTGTTAGCATGGAAACAGCCAAGGAAAACATCCTGAGCTCTTTTCTCCTGATGACTGGTGCCAGAAAACCAAACAAATTACAACAACAACAACAACACTGTGAGCAAACAAGGTGACAGCGTGGGTGAGCTTGTCTGTGTTGGAGATCCAATGCTGCAGTCAGTCAGCATGTGGTTGCTCTCAGGATGGGAAGACCCACCTAGTGTGATAGTGCAGTGTGACTCCACACGGTGCCTTCAGAGGGAGGATATAACCAGGTGCTTCATGTTACCTGCAGGTTCACCATGCTTTATCCCCCAGAATCAAGGGGGGGGTGTTCTAATTCATTCCTGATTTCCTTGCTTATACCCTCAATAGAAAGAAAAGCAAGAGGAGCTATGGAGATGGTTCCACAGGTGAGGCACTTACCACAGAAACCTGGAGACAGTAGTCAGTCCTCTGAACCTGCCTAAAGCTGGAAGCCTAAGACCAACTCCTCGGAGATTTTCCTGACTTCTTTACATGAGCTATGACATTTACACACAAGCTATGCATACAAAACACACTCACACACATTCACATACATTCTTTCTCATACACACTCACACATATATCACACATATGTTATGCATAGACACACATACAAACACACAAAATAAAAAAGTAGAAACAAAGATTAGCAAGAGAAAGTGGCCAGTATGTGACTGTGAATGTATGTTCTTGATTTAGGCCATGGCCATTGGGTGAGGCCAAGGATGCTGTCTTTGGGGATTGGAGGCACCTGATACACCTGGATCCTTCTCTTAGAATTCTGCCTTAACTGACTGTAAGTTGTTTCAACTAATCAAGTAAAATGGCAAATGGTCTGAGGTACTCTATGCCTAAGCTTTCTTTGCCCTTCCTCTGTCAAACCGGTCACATTACATGTTATGTTACACGTTACAACAAAGACATACATTTTATGAAGTTAGGCCTGATGATGGATGGCTATAATTTTAGCTACTTGGGAGGCTGAAGCAGGCAGGAGGTTAACAGACTCAAGGCCAGACTAGTCAAATTAGTTAGACCTTGGCTCAAAATATAAAGGCTTGGAGTTGTGGCTAAGTGTGGCCTGATGTGTGAAAAGCCATAGGACAGAGAGAATGAGAAAAAAGGAGGGAGTAAGGGAGCGAGGGAGGGAGGGACAGACGGAGAGACAAAGACAGAGATGGACACAGACATAGAGACAGAGACACAGAGATACAGAAAACAAAGAGACAGAGAGACAGAGACAATGAGATAGAGATAAGGCAGACAGAAATAGAAACACAGAAGGGGGGGGAGATAGGACTATATTTTTATGGAGTGCCACAGTAAATCTCAAGCATTTTTAAAGATAAAACTGCTTCTTATTTCTAGACCCTTTGAGGGGCTTATGTAACTGCCTCTGAGAGGAGTTTGTTCAGGTAATTTTTTAAAAGGACTTGTGGCAGTGTCAGATAGGGAAGCTTGGATTTAGGGTTATTTAAACATTTATTTAGTCATATGAAATACTGTCCCCAAGGATTATTTGTGGCACCCGAGAGCTGAGCAATCTTTCCTCTCTGCACACTTGATCCTCTACTTGTATGCTCTTGAGAGAACATGAAGCAAGGCATTGTGCATGTGCCCAAGCCTGGCCCTCATGGGAAAATAGCACTATATACTTCTGATCACCCTCCACAAACAGAAGAGGGCGGAATCCATTTCCAAAGGATTTCCAGACTGATAAAGAAGATGGCATTGTAGAAATTGTCTCTTGTGGCTGGTCCTGGAGGGGAGGAAATGACGTTTTCCCTGTGACACAGAGTGAAGCATGTGACAAGGACCACGTGCAGAATAGCTAGTGTCACGTAGGACCTCTAAGGACCAATGCTGACAGTGTCTCTGGAGCACATGTGTGAGCTAAGTGCACTGGATGCATGTTCCCACCCTCCCAGCAACTCTATTCCATTCCATTTCACAGATGAGGAAACTGAGGCCCTTCAGGGGACACGCATGGAGCTGCTTCCTGTGTACTTCAGGACTCAGACTCAATATAGTCATGTGGCCAAGGAAAGAATCTCTTACCTTGAGAGCCCAGTCACAATCCACGAGAGCCTTCTGATAATCCCCAAGTTTTATATAAGCCTGAAATGACACAAGTCTGTGATACTCAGACACAACTCTTCTGCATCAAAGGAGTCCTCCCTCAGTCAGCACAGAAAGGGCAGCTAATATCACCAAGTAAACAAATAACAAAATGGAGTCGAGAATATAGGAAGGCTAGAAACCTTATTCACAGGTGAGCGTACAGACTAGTGCAGCCATTATGGAAATAAACCAGTATGGAGGATTCTCTGGAAACCACATACCCCAGCTGGAAAACTTCTGGCATTTATCCAAAGGACTGTACATCCTACACAGAGATACCTGCACACACATATAGCAGGGAAATGGAACCAGTCCAGATGCCCATCAACAGGTAAATGGGTAATAAAAACCCAATACAGATACACAATGGAGTTTTATCCAGTTGTAAAGAAACATGAAATTGCAGGGAAATTGATAGATCTGGGGAATATATAAAAGAGGTGAGAAGACAAACACCATATGTTCATTTTTAAATGCAGATCCTAGTTTATGTGTGTGCATGTGTATGTATTTGTGTGTGTATGTATGTACACATATGTGTATGTATGTGTGGGCATGTGTGTGCACATGTGTATGTGTGTATGCATGTGTGTTTGCATATGTGTGTGTTTCTGTGTATGTGTGTATGTGTATGTGTGTGAATATGTATATCTGTGTTTAAGTGTGTGTGCACGTGTTTGTATATGTGTGTATATTTGCATGTGTGTGTGTTTGTGTACATATGTGCGTATGGGTATAGGTCATTTAATCAAGAAACCATTTTTCTAAATTAATATTTACTAATAATAAAATGGGAGATAAAGAATATATTTATATATATTGTTCTCTTTTTCCTCCATCCTTCCTCCACCTTCTTTTCTCTTATCAAGAAGCACTACATAGATTTTATGCACTCTTCTTTTGGAAAGTTCCAGAAGAAACAGTAATGGTTTCTTACATCCCATCTAAGAAAACAAACAAACAAACAAACAAACAACCTCCCCTCTGAAAAAAAATCCAACCTGGGTGCCAGGGAATGAGTGATTTGTCCCAAGACCCCAGTCTCTGAGAACAAAGCCAGTGTACATCTATAGGCACTCACAACCCAAACTTTCCCAAGGGCTGTAATATTCTTAGCAGTAACAAGAGCTATTTCCATAAAAAAGCCAATTACATTGGCCTTGTAACTCTTGGGGAATCAAGGCATCTAGTCAAATTGAGGGGGGAGCAGGAAACAGCTGTCTGGTGGCCTTTGTTGTACAGCTCCACTCTCTCCTCTTTGGGTCTTGAGTTGCACTTGAAAATCATATGGGGTAAAGAAATTCATGTCCTCTAGACAATTAGACAACTAGACCACTGCAACCATGATCTTATGCTGTGAGACTTAAGGTCCAAACAACCCGGAAGACCGCATCATGGGCTTCAACAATTTCTCTATGTAGCCTTTTACTTTTTCTTCCCTTTCCTTTTCTCTTGTCTCCTCTAAGACATGAGTTTGACTCCCTGTGTTGTCTCCATTCTCTTTTGCTTCTTCCCATTTTAAGAAGAGCTACTTTTCTTAATGGCAATTAAACTCTAGATTTATCTAGCTGGCACCAGGCATCTTGATTTAACATTAGCTGTAGGAGAGAAATAAAGGCAACGAGGAGGTAGGCTTCTTTTTTTCTTTAGCAAGCAATGGGAGAGGCATTTTAAAAATAGTCAGTGGTTCAAGTGACTCCTAATACCGGGCAGCACGTTCCGTGTTTATCTGCCTCTGAATGTATGCTCTCAGAGACAGAGAGAAAGAGCTGGAAGAAATTGCTTCTCCAAAGCCTTTCACGGCATTTCCTTATATTTATCCACAGTCACTCTTAATGAGATTCTTATGATTAATCAAAGGGTGGCTTAAAATTGAATACAGTAAAAATGCATCTAATTAAGTTAGATGAATGGGGGTGGGGGGTGGACAGCCTGCACTAGATACGAGTCTGAATTACATAACATTTGAAAAGCAATTCAACTCCATTGCTTTCTAATCACTTCAGGGAAACTAGCTTGAATGAGCATCAGAAGGTAGATATTTTCCAGGACAAAATTCAGTGCCAAAAAAGAAAGAAAAGTAATCATTGTATTAATTGCTTACACCTAAAAGATCCTTCTGAATTCTTTAAAGGGACCAGTGTTATATAACCAGTGGGGCACTGGATAGCTGTGACAGATGGAGCACTAAGGGAAAGTATACGGCAGGTTTTGTCCTTAATAACTTCATATTTATATTCTTGTTAGGGCAATAAGGTGGGCACCGCTCAAGCGACTCCTTGCCATCTTTCTTACGGATAACAAGATTTTGCCACAAATGAGGGTAGAAAAGAACACCTGGCCTCTAGTCAGAAGTATGCAAAATGTTCAGGTAACAAGCTTGTATTGCTCTCGGATTTATTGGCCATTAAATCACTGTCGCCCTTAGACTCTCCAGCTTCGAATGCCCCGTGTCTGGCTATGACTGCTTCTTCTCCACCAAGCCCAGACAGAGACTCTTGATTTATGGAGATCGGAGCTTATGAGGGCTCTGCGGCTGGCTCCCTCTCTGGTCAGTGACATGGCATCAAGTCTTGTCACAGAGAGGTCCAATTGACAGGCCCTGCCTATCATGGAATCATATCCATGAATCTGCCATGCCAAACTTCACTGTATCTCAAAGATAAGGTTACTAGTGACATTTTTGTTTCAAGTGATAGTTACCACCTTCCGGCCTTCATTAAGCAGCAGGTAAGAAACATCAGGGGGTGGGGACGGTCCATTTTGAGAAAATGAGGTTCCTTGTAAAAATAAACCTGAGGGGAAAGGGCTTCAGAAACCTGACATTCCGAGAAAGTGCTGTCGGTTTCCTGGCTACCCAGTTTAACTCCAGTCATAGAATCAAAAAGCAGGTTTGACATAACAAGCACGAACTGGCATAGTGGCCCTTGAGAATACCATTAAAAACATTAGTGGCAGATTTCAAGTTCTTATAGACCATGAGGCTGATTATGGGACGTTTTCATACCATGGAAACTGGTACTTGCAACATGGACCACAGAAGCTGGTTGGTAAACATTTACCACCAATGATACTGTCCACCCTCATGTGCTTTGACGGGTTCCCAGCGCCTGTTCCTAGAGTCGCCACAATGGATGCCCTGGGTTACCCACCTGGGCTCGGTTGGTGTACAGCGCCTTCATGTCCTTGAGCTTCCCTAACCCCTCACTGTAGAAGAAAATGGCTGTTTTATAGTCGCCCTTGACAAAGGCCTCATTCCCCTTCTCCTTTAGGGCTGGGAAAATAAAAGTCACACAGTCAGCCCTCAGCGTGTGTCAAGAGGTCCTTCTGCATTTCAGGTTTTCTAGTTCCACATGGCGCTATTTATTTCTCTCTGCTGTTACCTGAGGTGCAATTTCTTTATTTTTTCCCCCTTCAAATCTATGCTGAGGTTTTCTATGCAGCCTCTCAGAGAAATGATATTTTTCTGAACTGAGGCTTACATTTGTGTCACTAGTACCCTTGACCAAGGCAAGTGTCCCCATAGTCTTCAAGCAAATAGGGAGTGGGGAGGATTAACACTCCACTGTCCATTTTACAAAACCACAGAAAGCACTCTGCACCAGACCCCAACACATACAACAGCACTCTATCAATTTCCATTTACTTTGTCTCCTCTTCTCCCCTATTTCACTTTTCCTTCTGACTCTGCCTTTAGCTCAGGTTAGCCAGTGGAGCCTCTCTTCTTTCCTATTTCCCAAGAGCCATTCAGGAATCTGATTGGCTCAGTCCACCCAGGGGTCCTGATTAAGGCTGTGTCTTACTGGCTGCAACTGAGTAAGATCAGAGGATGGACCACCACTGGTTTCTGCCTGACCAGGTCTTCAGGCTGCCAGTCCATCAGGAACCCACTCCCCAGGGCCTCCACAGCCCCACACATCTGCACACAGGTTTTTATGGGTTTCTTCCAGCTTGAGTCATCCCAGCTATTGAAAAGTAAGGACCAACAGTTACCATCTGCTAGGACTTTGTTTTCTCGTCTTCTCTTGGCTCGTTCCTTGGCGTCCTTCTCCACAGATGCCAAGAAGGCATCTGACAGCAGAGCGATTTACAGTGTTAAAAAGAAAAAGCCAGATACTCCAATCAGTCCTTTAGTTCAAATTCCAGAGGAAGCTACTTTGGGACGTTACAGCTATACATATGCATACATATGTAGGAACACACATGCATGCATGGGTGTGTGTGTGTGTGTGTGTGTGCGTGTGTGTATACATGCACACTTGAGTACATAAGCATGTGCACATATGCACACAATTCTGAGGCAGCTGAACTGTCACCTTCCTAATGTGACTTTAAATGCTAACCCGTGTGGTGTATTATTATGTGTGATGGCTGTGTCTATGCCTCAGATTTGAATTATGTCTCTTAAAAGAGGTTTTCCTTTGAAGAGAGACTTTTTTATTCTATTTAACATAATGAGCCTCAGAGCTGAGCAACACAGACAATAACTGCATCCCCTAAGCAGGAAGGGTAAATTGGATCATAAAGAACAACTGAGTTCACTTTACAAAAGATTGGTCAGGAGAAAACAAAAAATAAAATAGAAAGGCCTCTGCTTGCTACCTCTTGGCCCAGTGGTGCCAGACCTGGGTGTCAGCAGGATTTTGTTTGTGGGTTGTTTGTAAGCCCAGGGGCCATAATTTAAGGGTCTGGAAGTTACATTCTATAAAAAAAAAATACCGATCTTAAATGAATACACACATTGGAAAGGGAGAGAGAGATGCTGTCCTTACCTGGGTTCATTTCATCTGCATTCTGCAAGATCCGGGTTATCATAGAAACAAAGAAACAAATTTTAGAACTCAGTCTCTGGTAAATGTGTATATAAAGCCAAGACAGCAAATGAGAAGTCTCGTCATTTCCTTTAACCACCGATACTGATGGCTCCAGATTTTAAGGGGCTTGCTCTAAAGCTGGAGATGTTATGGTGGGCACAATTATGGTCCTTCTCCCACAGAATCAAAATGGCCCAAGTCAGGGGGCCCCACCCCCCACCCTGTGACTAGTTACCCATGAATTGCTAGAACATGGGAGTTGAGATGGCTACCCTAAATACAACACTCAAGCCCAGGCAGAGGTTAAGCCTTCACTACAGGAAAAGATAAAAAAAACTATAGAGCTTACAGTTTCATATGGAAACCTGATCAGAAAGCCTGGGAACTATGCTGGCCTCATTGGGTGGTGTGAGATCACACATTCCTGCCTCAGAGAGGGTCTCCCCACACCATCTACTTATAGACCTCCATAGCGGAAAGGGAAACCTCAGGAGCTTGTGGAGGACTGATCATGGTCTTGTTCAGAGTAGTCCTGCACCCGTCCTCCTCTTGCTCTCTCTCCATCAGCAGGAGTTTCTTTTCCGTGTCCAGGACAGCTTTCTGCTGTATAAAGGGATCATCGGAATTCATCTCTTGGATTAAATTGGCTAGAGGGGAAAAAATTACACGTGACTCAACCAGGCAACTTCTTTGAAAGGAAAGACTCCATCCGCGGGAAAGGAGGGTGCTGGAATTAATAAGAATGATTCATAGACAGGAGAAGAAGATGCTAGGAATCACTGGGACTAACTCGAAACAATTAAGAATAGCATTTGTTTTTGTCTAGAAAAAAATAGCAAGAGAATTTAACACTGGGCTTCCGGGAAGAGTGTTTTAACTCACTAGTCAACTCTAGTAATTTATGGACTGCTTATTAGGAGTTGTATGTTTTGCTGAATATTAGGGAAAATGGTGAATAAAAAATCCTTTTGTTTTGTTTGAAAAGCTTGTGATCTTGTGTGGGAGACAAGCGTAACACAAGCAGTTCTGAGATTCAGAAAATGGCCTTTAGCTGTTTGCCTGCCTCTCTTCACTTTATTGTCTACTCAGATTGGCCGTCACAGATTGCCACTTAGAAGGATAACTCTGCTCTGTCCTCCCACCCCACTTAACCAGATAAATCCGTTCACCTTACTCCAATTTCTGACCAATCTAACTATCCATATCTAGCAGCCTTGACTAGGAAAGCTGAACACTGATGAAGAAAAATGGATAAATACCTGGGGGAACTGGTCTCACTTTGACTGGTCTGCCAGTGACCCCCACTCTCCCAGAACCCCTACTATGTGCCGTCTAAGAGTAGGCAGTCTATTGGTCTCTCAAACACTTTCAAGTGTTGGGCAATCTAAACTTGACAATTCCGAATTGAGCATTCTACTTATTCATTCTGAGAGGAAAGGGATGGCATCAAGAAGGAGACCTGATCTTTCAAGGTCATGTTTTCAAAGTCACACAGCGGCCCACATCCGCATCCACCTTTGGTTCTCATCACAGAAGGATGTAGTGTCTCTTTTACAAGGTTTGAGCCGCTGCTTGTGCAAGTCATGTGGCCAATGCAGATTCAAGGGGTAGAGAAATAACAAAGAAAGTCATTTGTGACAAGTTTTGTTATGTACCTGAACGCGATGGCTACATGGATCTATAATGTGCACTATGGTGTAGCCTACGTTTTCTTTGCAATATGCTTAAGAGGTCTGCTTTGGTACCTGAGGTTACAGACAGTTTGCACACCATGAGTCAAGGGCAGTTTAGTACTGCCAGAATTTCATGTGGCTTACTTTTATGTTTCAGACAATAGACAAATGCCCAGTTGAATACTTGTATGTATGTGTGCTTGATGTTATATATTCTTCAGGATATGACTATAAGTACTCATAGCCTATAAGTAGTTTATAAGAAAGAGTTTCTAGACTGGCCATATGGCTAAACAGGTAAAGGTGCCTGCTGCAAGGCTGACCACCTGAATTCCATCCCCAAGACCCAGAGAGGGGAAGGAAGGGATAGACTCCTGAAACTGGTCCTCTGCCCTTCACACCTTTGTGTGCACCTTCCTCATCCTCCTCACACTGGTAAGCAAATACGTGTAATTTTAAAAAGATTTCATCATGAAACCCAATACCGTGTGTGCTAACCTAAGATTTTATAAAATGAATGGAAAGATAAGTCCAAAGAAAGAAGAAAAGGAAGGAAGGAAGGAAACAGGAAAGAAAAAAGAGAAAGAGGGAAGAAGATGGAAAGAAAGGAAGAAAAAGAAAGAGAGAGAGAAAGAAAGAAAGAAAGAAAGAAAGAAAGAAAGAAAGAAAGAAAGAAAGAAAGAAAGAAAAGTTATACTCTTTCCCATTGCTGCCACCATAATTGCTGATCATGATTGGAACTAAATATCATTTTAGACTGTGGGTCATTTGGTTTTTATTTTCTATAACTTGCCTATTCTTATCCTTGGCCCATTTTCTAGTGGGTCATTTGTCCCCTTTGCAATGACTTAAAGGCTTCTATATACATTCTGGACTGGTCACGTGGATTTGAAAAATCTCCTTGACTACGTGTCATTTGTTTTATGGAGGCATTGGTTGTTTGAGCCTCCTCTTTCAACCTGTTGGGCACCTGTGTATGCACTCACAGACACACAGATACACACAAAATCCATGTTCAGTTTTGTTCTCTCCTCAGTTCATTAGATCTTCACGTAATTTGTGCAGGGCGGAGGCACAGCATGCTGAGAACGAGAGACACTGCCTTCCCCGGTGTGTCTGTCTTCCCTGTTACAGATGTGAAATCTGTTCTACACCCTCCGTCCCTTTCTACTGCACAGTTTGTATTTTCCAGCATGCTCACATCTGTACACGGATTGCTACAGGGTTGGTTGGTTGTTTAAAATCCCAAACAGTAGGTTAGCTCACCATTGCTCCCACCCCCACTTCTTGTAAGAATTTTTTTTTCTGGTTATTATCTGCACTTTGCTCTTCTAGATGGACCTTTAAGCCAATTTGTTGAATTTGAACACAAACCAATTTCGGGATTTTGATTTAAACTAATTGTCCAAAAATAATTTGAGGGGAACTGTTGTCTTTGCCAAATGATACCTAGGAAAAAATATACATGCCTTCTTATATGCAGAGGTTCTCTTCTGTCTCTTAATAAAATCTGTATTGACCCAGCCTCATACTTTATCCTAACACAGTTAGCTTCTCAACGTCTTTCCTTAGTCCTGGATCTCATCAAGGGCAGTGGGTTGCAGTGATTGTGTCCACTTAGGTTTCTCAGGGGCACAAGTTTTCCTTATTTTTGATAACTTTCACATTTTTTATTGTTGGGTTTAAAATCTATTTAATGGCTGTGTTTGTGGGGATGGGGTGAGCTAGGTATGTGTGCAGGGGTCCGAGAGCACAGTAAGATCAAATGACTGAGGGTCGGTCGTCTCTTTCCACCATTTGGGTGCTGAACCTGAACTCTCTGGCTCAGACAGCCTACCAGACGTGGCAGCAAGCACCTTTAGCCACTGAGTCAGCTCTTTAGCTCTACTTTAACAGTGTGCAAGGGCACTGGGCAGGTGTCTTGGAGAGTCGTTCTGTTTGGGTTTATTTGGTGTGTTTCTTGTGACTAGGCTACAGGCCCAGAGAGGAAGACAGCAGTTCACAGCACATGCTATCACTGTGATCAACGATGTTAACCTTGACCATGTGTGGAAGGCTGTGTTTGTCACCTTTTATCCAATGTCGAATTACTTTCCATACCACATTCTTCGCAAGCAAGCCTTAACATATCTCTCATTTAAGGGCAGAAAGGTACATTTTACCTCCCTGAAGGAAACACAAATGATAAAGAATTCACCTGGATAGGGGATTTGTTTTATTCATTTACCTACTTGTACCTATCCAATCTCATTCACATCACTATGGGTTCCTGGATATTATTTTTCCCACTTTGAATTATAATATAAGGCTATATTGTTTATTTTGTTACTCATATCGTCCCATTCCCCCACCCACCCACCCACTGGGAGTTCTTTCAATTAAATTTTATAATTTTCTCCAAAGATCTTAAATATACTCTGACAGATTTATTTTCATATTTAAATGCAGTATTCCTGAGTCCCAAATGCAGAAATCTCATTTCTAGGTAGGAATACAAGGGAAATAAAACCAATCTATGCAGAGCTATCTGCGCTCCCATATTTATTACAGTGTTATTCCCTACAGAAACATAGACAATCACTCTGAGACAAGACAAAGAAAATGGTGCCCCTCTCCAAACTCATAAAAGCAGGGTAGAATGGTGGTTACAGGAGGTTGTTTTGGGGCTGGGGAACAAAGAGGATGATGTGGGTTGTAGCCAGACAAGAGGAATGCATGCTACAGTACTACACAGGATGGTGAACTACAGTGAAAATCATAAAATCATGTACAGTACACTTCATAATTGCTAGGAGAGCAGACTTTCTAAGTATTCACCAAGAAAAACATGCTTTGAAAGGCTTATTTGAATGACTTAGTTCATAATGTATACTCAATCAAAATATGACATGCATTATACATATGCATACTTTTGTTAAATAAAGCTATTAAGGCTTTTGTTTTAAAGTCTATTTTGTCTAATATCAATGTTTGGCATCTATTTTATTTTGCATAGTACTTGCCTGGTAAATATTTTCACATTTTTAAGAGTGTGATCTACCTCTGTCGTATAGATGTGTCTCTCTAGGTTTATGCCTAAAGGCTTTTGAACACTGAACGTCTTTCTCCAGATGTCTTACTCATCAGACTTGACATGCCCATCTTTCTTCTAAGTCTGTTCTCCTTCAAATGCCCTCATCTCAGTAAATCACCGGCCTCCTGCCTGTCACTCAACACTCAGGACCTTTCCATGAGTTTTTATTTTTTGCTCAGCCCTCACAGGAATGAAGACTAAAGTTTGTCAAGAATAACTTCTAAGTGTGTTTCTAATTAGTGTACTGTCTCTGTTCCCACTGCCTCAACTCTGCATGCAGCTGACGACTTCCATCCTCCACAGTACTGGGAGTGGCCTCTTGACTGGCCCCTCGGCACCTTATTCTCCCCTCTAGTCCACATTACACACCCAGCACAGGACTTTTCTCAGATATCAGTGCACCTGGTCTCAAAGTGCCTCTGGAGCACTGTTCCTGGTTAACCTGAGTTCTTGCTGCAGCTTCCTCAGCTGCTCTCTTCTAGTCTCTCTCAGACAGGCCACTTCTCCCTTTGCTGACTGTTCTGCACTCCTATGGACCTTCTCAGTCCTTCTGTTTCTAGGAGGCACTGCACTCGCCCCTTAGTTCACTGTTTTCCTATCTCCTTACTTCTCAAGGAGAAAAATTCCTTCACATCCATCACAATGGTTGACTCCTACTGACTTTAGAATTTACTTAAATGTCACTTCTGACAGAAATTTTGACATCCGCCACAGGCTGGATTGCACACACCTCCTCCTATTTAGGCTGAAGCTCTATACCTCGATATGACTATATTTGGTCTTTCAAGAGGTAACTAAACAATATCAAGAGAGTTTTGCTATAATTAAATAATATCAGGTGAGGCCCCTATTCACTATGGCTAGTGTCTTTATAAGAACATACAGAGAGTAAAGAAAGAGATGCCTATAAACACACAAGAAGTTAACAGAACACCAAACAGATTGGACCAGAAAACAAAGTCCACCCCCACTAGCACATAATAATCTAAACACTAAATGTACAGAATCAAGAATATTAAAGGTTGCAAGGGAAAGGACAAGTAAAATATAAAGGCAAGCCTATTAGAATTACACTCAATTTCTCATCAGAGACTCTAAAAGCCAGAAGGTCCTGAACAGATGTCTTGCAAACCCTAAAGGACCACAGATACAAGTCCAGACTACTATTCCCAGCAAAACTTTCATTCACACTAGGTGGGGAAAACAAGATATTCTATGATAAACCCAAATTTAAACAATATTTACCCACAAATCCATCTCTACAGTAGATACTAGAAAGAAAACAAATGAAATAATTCCATACCAGTAAAACCAAAAGGGAGGCAAACACACACACACACACACACACACACACACACACACACACACACACACAAAACCACCACCACCATCAAAATAATAGGGATTAACAACCATTAGTCATTAATATCTCTAAATGTTAATGAACTCAATTCCCCAATAAAAAGACAGAAGCTAACAGAATGGATGGGAAAACAGGAACCATCATTCTGCTGCATATAAGAAATACACCTCAACATCAAATATAGACATTACCTCAGAGTAAAGGAATAGAAAATTTTTTTTCCAAGCAAACAGACCCAAGAAGCAAGCTGGAGTAGCCATCCTAATATCTAATAAAATAGACTTTCAACCAAAATTAATCAGAAGACAATACAGGGGAAGAACAGAAAAAGGAAAAAAAAATCCACCAAGATGACACCTTAATTGTGAACATCTATGCCTCAAATGCAAGGGCACCCACATTTGTAAAAGAAACATTACTAAAGCTTAAATCAAAGATTGAAGCCCATTCATTAATACTGGGAGATTTCAACACACCACTCTCTCTTATGGACAGGTCATGCATTCAGAAACTAAACAGCGAAATAATGGAACTAACAGACATTTTGACTCAAATGAAACTAACAGACATCAATGGAACATTTCATCTAAACACAAAAATATTCCTTTTTCCCACAACCTCATGGAGCCTTCTCCAAAACTGACCATATACCCGGTCACAAAGAAAGTCTCAGCAGATATAAGAAAATTGAAATAACCCTCTTTCACTTATCAGATCACTGTGGATTAAAGCTGGACTTCAACAACAACAGAGACAACAGAAAGCCTACAAATTCATGGAAACTGAATGACCACTGGTCAAGGAAGAAATAAAGAAATTAAAGACTTCCTAGAATTCGATGAATATTTATGAGACTCAATGAGAGCAGTGTTAAGAGAAAAGTTCATAGCACTAAGTATCTTCATAAAAAAAAAAGTGAGATCTCATACTAGTGACTTAAGAGCATACTTGAAACTGCTGGAACAAAAAGAAGCGAAGACACTCAAGATTAGTACACAGAACAAACAATCAAACTCAGGACTGAAATCAATAAAATAGAATCAAAGAAAAATAAGAAAGAAACAACGCAAAGGATCAAAGAAACAAAGAGCTGGTTCTTTGAAAATATCAACAAAACAAGACAAACCCTTATCCAAAGTAACTAAAAGGCAAAGGTAACTAAATTACCAAAATCAGAAACGTAAAGAGAGACAAAACAACAGACATGGAAGAAATCCAAAGAATCATTAGGTCTTACTTTGAAAACCTGTACTCCACAAAATTGGAAAATCTAAAAGAAATGGATGACTTTCTTGATAGACATCACTTACCAAAGTTAAACTGAGACCAGACAAACAATTTAAATAATCCTATAACCCTTAAGAAAATAGAAGTAGTCATTAAAAGTCTCCCTACCAAAAGAATCTTGGGGCCAGATGGTTTTAGCACAGAATTCCACCAGACTTTCAAATAAGAACTAACAGCAATGCTCTTCAAATTATTCCACAAAATAGAAACAGAAGGAACATTACCAAATTTATTCTATGAGGCCACACTCATTCTGATACCTAAACCATACAAAGATTCAACAAAGAAAATTTCAGACCAATTTCCCTTATGAACATTGATGCAAAAATACTCAATAAAATACATGCAACCTGAATCCAAGAACACATCGAGGACATTATCCACCTTAATCAAATAGGTTTCATCTCAGAAGTTCAGAGATGGTTCAACATATGAAAATCTGTTGGTGTAATTCATTATATAAACAAACTGAACAAAACACCCCACAGGATCATCTCACTAGATGTCAAAAAGGCCTTTGAAAAATTCCAATACCCCTTCATGATAAATCAAGGATACAAAGGACCTACCTAAACATTAAAAAAAATGTTCAGCAAGTCAATAGTCAACATCAAATTAAATGGAGAGAAAATTAAAGCAATTCCACTAAAATCGTGGGAGAGACAAGGCTGCCCATTCTCTCCCTATCTATTAAAAATAGAACTTGAAGTTCTAGCCAGAGCCATAGGACAACTAAAAATGATCAAGGGGATACAGATTGGAAAGGGGGAAGTCAAAGTATTACTATTTGCAGATGATATGACAGTATACATAAGTGACCCCAAAATTCTATCAGGGAACTCTTCTAGCTGATAACCACCTTCAACAAAGTGGCTGGACTCAAATTTAACTAAAAGCAATAAGAAGGAGCCCTCCTACATACAAACAGTAAGCAAGTTGAGAAAGAAATCAGGGAAACAACGCCCTTCACAACAGCCACAATTAATATAAAATATCTTGGTGTAACTCTAACCAAGCAAATGAAAGACCTGTATGACAAGAATGTCTAGTCTTTGAAGAAAGAAAGTGAAGACGTCAGAAGAAGGAAAGCTTTCCTGTGCTCATGGATTGGCAGGATTAATATAGCAAAAATGTCCATCTTACCAAAGGCAATCTATAAACTCAATGCAATTCCCATCAAAATTCCAATACAATTCTTTACAGACCTTGAAAGAACACTACTTAACTTCATGTGGAAAGGCAAAAAGCTCAGGATAGATAAAACAATCCTGCAAACTTTAGGAAGTATCACCATCCCTTATTTCAATTAATACTTCAGAGCAATAGTAATTAAAAATCTGCATAGTGTTGTCATAAAAACAGACAGTTTGAGCAATGGATATGAACTGAAGACCCAGAAGTAAATCCTCACACCTATGAACACTTGATTTTGATAAAGAAGCCAGAAATACACAGTGAAAAAGAAAGCAGCTTCAACAAATGGTGCTGGTCTAACAAGATGCCCACCTGTAGAAGGATGCAAATAGATCCATATCTATCACTTTGCCCAAAACTCAAGTCCAAGCGGATCAAAGATCTCAATACGAACCAGATGTACTGAACCTGATAAAGGAGAAAATGGGGAATAGCCTTGAACTCAATGGCATAGGAGAAAACTTTCTGAACAGAACACCTTTCGTGTAGGTGCTAAGATCAACAACTATTACGTGGGACTTCATGAAATGGAAAAGCTTCTATAAGGCAAAGGACACCAGATCTGTGTGGCTTTACATTGCCACAGGTACCTATGAATATTATAGAGGGGATGGATTATTACAGGACAATTTGTCCAATCTAAGTGGGCAGCTTATATCAACTGGCCCTGATTTCTTTGGGCGTTTTGTGGGTTGAAAACTTACTGATATAAATCTGACTGATAAATTTCAAGCCTTGATTTTACAAGTTTTGACTTTACCGGGTTACAGAAATTTGTAATAGCTAACCACAAGAGGGCGGTTGCTGCATGGGGCTAGTCAGAGAGACAGTAAGACCGCTGGAGCCAGACAGTAACTGGTGCTAGCCTGACATAGTGCTTTTCCCCTTTTCATTATTTAATGCAACAATGCTCTGCATCAGGGACCTCTTTCAGAGTCAGCACCTAAGCCAAAGACATCAAGAATCTAATCAACAACTGCGAAACTGCCCCGTTAGACAGCCATTTCCCCAGCCGGGACCAGACTCAGAAACTACTTGGACTTCCGTGGCTGGGAGAAGGCTCTGACTGGGAAAAGGGTGATTCTGCAGTGTGTGAGTGGACGTGTGCATGTACAGGTCCCACTGCTCTGTTCCCTGGGTCTCAACCTGCGACAATGTCCAAGAAGGGGAAGTCCCTTTCCTAGTAAGCTCTGACTTGGTTCTGACTACCTCTCTGCTCTCCCTGAGTGGTAATGGAAGATTGAGGTACATGAAGGTCCCTACTCTCTGGAAAAGAAAAAGAAAATCCCCCAGAGAAAGGTATACAGAAGAGGCTAAGGAGAAAACTACTGGTAAAGCGATTGCCAATACTGGAATTTGAGCATCTGAGTTTGATCTCCAACACCCTTGTAAAAAGCTGGCTGAGGTAGTACATCTGTAATCCCAGGACAGGGAAAGCAGGCACAGGTGGATCCTGGGACCCTAAGCTAATCAGTGAGTCTCAGGTCCCGTGAGGAACCCTATCTGAGAGGAAAATTGAAGTAGACAGCTCCTGAGCAAGGACGCCCAATGTTGACTCTCCACAAATACACATGGTCATCTTCATACTCATGAACATGCACATACACTAGTATGTGCATGACACCACACACATACACACACACACACACACACGCACATATACATGTAGTTACACAATGAGAAGTGACATCTACAAGTTAAATATAGAGGTACGAGGAAAGATCAATCCTGTCAACAGTTTGTTCTTACAGTCTCGTTTCAGAAACAGGGATAAATTTCCCTGTTTAGTTCATCTACCTTCTGGTATTTTGTGATAGTCCCGTCAGACTAATACAACTGCTTAAACTGGGTTAGGGTCTTCTGTATTATCAACTTTCTCTTTCTTCCACATATCACCTTGAAATTATTTTTTTAATGTCTGTTCTCACATTGAACTGTGCTTAGCCCAGGGAGTGGCACTATTAGGAGGTACGGCCTTGCTGGAGTAAGTGTGGCTTTGTTGGAGGAAGTGTGGCCTTGTTGGAGGAAGTGTGTCACTGTGGGCATGGGCTTTAAGATACTCACCCTAGCTGCCTGGAAGCCAGTCTTCTCCTGTTTGCCTTCAGAACTCTCAGCTCCTCCTGCACTATGCCTGCCTGGACACTGACACACTCCCTACATCCATGATAGTGGACTGAACCTCTGAACCTGTAAGTTAGCCTCAATTAAATGTTGTCCTTGTAAGAATTGCCTTGGTCGTGGTGGAACATGGCAAGGTGCATGGATGAGACCTGTCAGCCTGATTTTCAGTGCAGTAAAACCCTAACCAAGACAAAAGTACACTGCAAGCAGCTTATAGCTGCTCACACATGAGAGGTGGAGAGATGAGGGGGCTCGAGGAGAAGGTCATGTGAGGACTTAGTCCCGAAGAGAGCTCCTGATTCATTGTGACTGGGAAGAACACAAGCAGAGAAGTGTCTGGCCAGATCTGCATTTTAGATACATTACTCTGTGGGGAGTGTAGGCCTAGCAGGAGAAACAGCGATTAGACGTTGTTAAGAGTCTGAAGAGAGGAACCAGGACAGAGGGTGCCTCAGAGAAGATGGACAGGGGGTGGGGTGAGGGGAATCCAAACCTGGAGGCTGATTGGACACAAGGTGGAAAGGTGGGAGGAGTCCCGCTGACTTGGAGATTTGGGGGTGGCAGTGCCACCAACTGAGACCAGAAGGGGAAAGCAGAGAGGGGAGTTTGATGTAGGAAGGGGAGAGGAGAGAAAGTGAGAGGCAATGACTCAATTCCGGACACATTAAGATGGAGGTACTGTGGTAATCTTGGCAATGGGCCGTAGAGCCAGAGGCTCAAAGAAAGGGAGGGAGGCAGTACAGACACCAGCAAGCAGGTGGGTTCACATGAAGATAGCAGGGAACCAAGGCACAAAAGCATTCAGGAAGGAGTTCAGGAAAGGCTGGTGTGGGCGCAAATGAATGCACAAGTATATATCCACACGAAGTTACCTTATTTCTAAATCTGTTTTGTTTCCCTATCACCCATACAGCCGGATAATTTAACATACTTCTACCTGCTAAATAAAGAGTGTGTGTGTGTGTGTGTGTGTGTGTGTGTGTGTGTGTGTACTCTTTTTAGCTGCAAACAAAGTCAGGGCAGCGATAAGACTGGTTTGGAGTCTCTTCAACGTGCTGCGTAGTTCAGCGGACATTAACTTGTTTGAGATTGGGAAGGGTGTTCTTGGTCAGGGGGACTGAGAAAGAGAATGAAACTCATAAGCCATTTATGTAACCGACAGATATGAAGGGAAAGCCACAGACTCTTGCCCCCTGCTTACAAGAGGGACCCAGATGATTAAATAGGCTTTCAAGCCATCTCAAAGGGAACAGATAGGCTCACTGGCAACCTGGAAAGGTGCTTGGAGGAGAGCCGTCAGCCTGAATTTCAGTCAGACCATAACAGCTTCTATGATACCAATTAACAGCCAGAAAATACTGCCCCAAGGCTGTGACTGAGTTCTCAATAGCCTTTCTGTTTAATTTCAATTACATTTTTTTTTCTTTGAGAGTCATAAACCTGTCAAACGAGCCAGGATCTAACTTCCTTTCCCTTTACCCACTTCACCGCTCCAAGGCAGAACTCAATCTGTGACTTACTGCTACTTACTTATTTCATCCACATTTTCCAGAAATCTCTGCAAGTCTCTCTCTTGATCATCAGCCATTGCAGACACAAATCTCTAAGGGAGGCAGTATAAATTATGAAATTAATAATGAAACACTAAACAGAACCGTTGGGCTTATTATCTATCTAAGACTAAGAGCCAAGTGATTATTATTAAGGCAGATTTGTGTTTGTAAATGTCATGAATAACAGCGGGGAGAGCCATTTTCCTCCGACTGCTGTCTAAGGCCAAGGGACAGTCATTACTTGTGGCAATACTTCCTGAGAGCCGCCAGCCCTGCCTCTGCCGGGGGAGATTGCTCTACAATAATTCCTCCAAAGCTAACATCAACCACTGTGATTTAGGGACCCAATGTCAAAGGAAGCTGGGAGAGGAGCCCACTGGTTACCAGGGCTGGAGGAGGAGTGTAGTTCTTCCCAACCTTGGCCATGACAGGTGTGCCTAGTCAGAAGCTTGGACCAGGTAAAGCACAGGATATAAGTAGGGAGGAAGAAGATTTTCATCATGTCCATGGCCACACTTGATTAAAACCTTTGCCTCTGCATTGTTTCTGAGGATGAAAAGGTGTCAGAATACACCAGCATCTGTTTTCCAGTGCTCTACAAGGTAGATTGGCTTTATTACACTTCCTTTTGAATGCGAAGACATGATAAACTCGGTGGTACCCTAAGGTTTATCCACACACCTAAAGATCACCTGGAGCTTATAAGATATAGATTTCCCCAGCCTTGGCCCATAGGGAGCCTCAATTCACGTGGGAGCACCCCCAGGTTATGTACACTTTAAATACACTAGACTGTGGTTCCAGCTTGCAGATAGGCTTGGTAGTGCAGTCAGACAACTTCGAACTAAAACTTTGCCATGCACAAGGAGTCCCAGTTTCTCCATTCATGTTCTGGAAATCATAATGCAAACCCAAAGGACACCACAGCGCTGACTGTAGCACTGGAACGTGGGTGGGTGATTAGTCAGGCTTCTTTATCTAGAAAACAGCCTTGGCATACGACTCAAACAGCTAACACTCCCTAGGAATGGGATTCACATCCCGGGAGAAGTGAATTAACTCGTCCACGGGTATGAGGCTAGCATGAACCAGGCGATTCATGGATGGAGACAGCCAATCTTTCCAGAACAGTACACCCAAGCTAGAAGGGTCAGCAGGAATGCAGAGGCAAGGCTCCCTGGCCAGACACACAGCGGCGGCGGCGGGGGTTGGGGGAGGTACACCGGAGCTCCGCCCCTCAGTCGGCACACCCCACTGGAGGGCGGGGACTGCTGTACTGTTGCCTGGCAACCTCTCCCCCGCGTCCTGGCCCTGTGCTTTCAGAGTTTGTCTCAGCCTGCAGCTGGTCCTCAATCATCCTTAGGGGCCCGAGTCAGTGGCCTCTGTTAACGCTAAGGTCAGGACAGGACCAGTTCCAGGACAGATTCCCTAGGACCACCCAGCTAGACTGACCTTTAGTACTCAGGATCGGACGGAAGTGGAAGCTGAGGACAGCCTATGACTGGCTTTTGCTGGGAAGAGGCGGGGCCTGGGAGGGCGGGGCCTCTTGTGACCCATAGAACGCTATGGTTTGAAGCTGGGATGTCCCACCTACAGCCAGAAGCAGGTTGGTGCCGGCTGGTCGCTAAAGCAACGCTCATAACGCCCTTCCACTCTGGAGCCGCGAGGGTTCTCCCAAATGATTTCATATCTTGGGCTCCATAATGTAAAGGGTCCATCCGGCGTACTTGGATGTGAGTCCGGTTTTGTTTTAATGCGTGGCTTCCAAGACAGTACCGTCTCTTTGAGTCTTAATTTTTCTCATACACAAGTGGAAAAACGACACCTTTTCACAAAGTTATTGTCTAAGGGGCTTGGATACTAGCCACAGAAGTAAGCGTTATACAAAGAACACTAGTAGGATTTAGGCTAGAGTGAGCTTGGGCACATCCATTCATATTCGAAATACATGCACACCTCATTAATAACCCCCACCATACCCCCACCTTGAAGCAGGATATCACTGTGTAGCCTAGCCTGGGCTCACACTCCCTGTCCTCCAGCCTCAGCCTAATGAGTGCTGGAATACAAGTTTCAACACATGCTGTACTAGGTCTTTGTGGGTTGAACATTTGAAGAGAATAAGTTTGAGTCGATGACCCCAGGGACTCCTCAGCAAATCTGTGGATACTTTCACAGAAAGCAGCTTGATTGACTGGGGGATAGAACTTACCAGGGGACGGAGATTTACAGCCAACCAGCTATTAATTGCAAGATTCCTTGGTGTCCTCAGTTCTCTCTGGATCTTACAATGTTTCTACTTTGTCTTTCTCATTGTTCCCTAAGCTCTGAGGGGAAGGGTTTGACAAAGGGTTTAGGACTGATACTTCCAAAGCTTCCCATTCTCCGCATGTTGTCCATTGGTGGGTCCCTGAGTAGTTTCTATCTGCTGTAGGAAGAAGCTTCTTGATGGTGACTGAACCAGACACTGAGCTGAGTACAGGTCTGATGTAGCTACTGAGGAATCCCAGGTAGAAAATGTTTCTAGGTGTTACAGGCTGACATCAAGGGAATGGGCTAAAAACAGGCTGGGCCTCCTGCATGGTTAAGCGGAGTCTCCAGGATATGGAGGTAGAGTGGGAGAACTGGCTCGTGCAATATGCCTGTTACAGTCTGGGATGAGACTACTCTGTCATATTGTTAAACGCAGTTTCCCCCAGTTAAATTTAATGTGAACCGATAAGGCACTATTCATTCACTCAGTAAATGTTCTATCAGTGGGCACATCATTTCATTTTCAAATAACCTAAATGTTGTTATGCCAGTGTAAGAGAAGTGCTGGTATTTTTTTTTTTTTTTTTTTTCCGGAGCTGGGGACCGAACCCAGGGCCTTGCGCTTGCTAGGCAAGCGCTCTACTGAGCTAAATCCCCAACCCCAGTGCTGGTATTTTCAAAACACCCAATGACTTTAAAATATATCTCTTCAATGGCCTCTAAACAACAGAGCATCTATGAAGGATGATATTGATCATGTTGTTTGAGGTGGGAAGACATGGTCACTATGGGCAGTATCATTCCCTATGCTTGGGACCCTGGACTGTTTAATAGTGTGAAAAAGCAAGCTAAATACTAGCGAGCACGTGTTGTGCTTTTATTTTGACTGCAGATGGGATGTGACGAGCTGCTTCAAGCTCCTGCTGCCACCTTTGATGGAATGACTGTACCTTGGACTGTGAGCTAGATAAATCTTCCCACCTTAAGTCTCTTTTTGTCAAGGTATCTTATGACAGCACCGGGGGATAAAACCCAAGACAGAAGCTGAAGACTGGTGTTCCTTAGAGAAGTTACATAATTTGTTTTCCTGCTTGAAGTCACCACCCAGTTTACATCTCCCCACACAGTCAGAACACTAACCTGTCACAGAATGTCTCATGCTTCATTCTGTTCGCCGATAACGCTCTCACATTTGTCTACCACAGAAACAGCCACAGGGATTGTGGAAATGTTTCCTGTGACCAGCTCCCACGGCAGAATGGAAGAGAAGAGGCTGTTTGTTGTTGTAAAAATATAAAATAAAACAAGTATTGTTGGTCTTTTACCCTGCTAGGCCTGCACCGCGGTGCCCCAAGATATCTGTTAGATATCTCGGCAGAAACACATCCCAACTCCTCAGCGGCCCAGTGTCTCCTGCCGCCGCACACTTTCCTTCACTCACCCCTCACATAAAAGAACACATAACACAATAATCTTAGATCCAATTGATAAGATATAATTGCCCACTTAAACATACAAACCCTGGTACCATCCATCCCTTAGGAACATTGATAACAACCTGTAAACACACAGAGCAGAATCTTAACATCTCCTGCCATGGCTTCTCACCCTCTCCTCTCTCCTGTCTCTTCCTTTCTCCTCAGTCTCCTCCTCTTCCTTCAAACTTCTCTCCCGCCCATCCTTCCTTCTCCTCCAATGACAGGCCTCCTTCTATCCTGTACCTGCCCTTCACCGGTACTTTACAAATTCAATGGGGAGAAGGTTCTGGTGAAGTCACCTGAGTCCTGAGTACCTGACTAGGCCGCTGTCCTTGGGGCAGTGGAATTAGCATCAAAATACAGATAACTCCAGGGCAAACCACAAAAGCTGTTCTGCTAGGTTCTGCAGGAAGAGCTGTTGTCAACCACTGTGGATTCTGGGCAAGTGTGGAGGCTCCACGTGGAAGAGAATTAGAGGCAGGAAATGGTGTGATGTCTGAAAAAGAAAAACTTTAATGTAAGAGTGATGAGTCCTGAGCTCTAAGGTGTGGGTGATGTTGTACAGTCAAAGCCAGAACCCCCAAAAAAGAGTGTGAGGCTAGTCACTGGCAAGGCAAGCGCCCAGGTAAGAGGTGATGAGAGCTCTAGAGCCACGGGTAGGAGAAGGGGCAGACTTACTTGCTCCTGGAACTGGCTTGAATGGTGATGCACTGTAGCCACGGACTGTCGGGCTGGTGATTCTTCAGAAGCCCTTTCTGTCTGATGGCTTCCATGCCTGTTGCTATGGAGCCCCACTCTCCAGTCCCCTTCATTACAGGACTAGTCCCCGTTCCTTAGGACTAGAGGTCTGGCTGTGCTTCGTCCTTTTGTTTCTAGCACTTGGAGTTGAGTGAGCAAACGTGCTTACGGGAACTGTCAAGTGTGCTATGCTGGATGGAGAGAGGATGAGAGAGCTGACAGTTTGCATCAGGCTGCTAAGAGCCATCCGTCCCGAAGAGCAAGGGTTACAGTTACAAGCCACTTGGGGGGGGGGAAGGGGGTGTGAATGAATCTTACACCTGATAGATTAGGGTTCTTTGCTTTGCTCTGTTCTTTGTTGAACTGGTGATGTTTGTTGTTTTTGAGGATGCTATCTCATTCTGTGGCCCCGGCTAACCCAAAGTTCACTTCGTGGCCCAGGTTGTCCTCGAGCTCGAGATGACCTATTGCTTCCGGAGCTCGGGTTGCAGGTATGTGCCCCCAAACTCACCTCAGATTGGTCAGAAAACCTAAGTGACCCTGGAAAGCCAGTCACCTGGCAGCAAAGAGTCTGATTTTTCTTTCTTCCAGGCACATGGAAGATTTCACTTGTTTGTGGCCTGGTAACTTGATATGGCCAATGTGGTATTCAGAGAAGCAACGTGAACAAAAACCTTCCAGAACCCGGTATGACACTGAATACGCCCCCCACCCCACCCAGCAGCTAGCCAATGAAGGCCCGCATGAACAGTCACAGAAACCCAGTTCACCTTTGATTTATAAAGGAGTAAGCAATAAACCTGGCTGATAAGGGGGTCAACATTTTTGGTGGGTGTGTTGCCTCGGTATAACATGCTCAGCCACTCAGACCACCTGCTCTTTATTTGATGCCATGCCAAAAATCTAAGGACCCTGTGGGTGGATCAAGGTCGCTGTTGTTAGATTTTTAAGGGTCAATGCCTGCCTGCGTTCGCAGTGGTTCACATGCGCAGAGACTTTTGAAAGCATTAGTGAGCTGTATTTCAAGGATGATTTTACTTTTATTGAGCCTAAATCCCTTGCGTGGGACTCCGGTTTTGTGGTTTACGTCTTCAATAAAAATGGGGGAACATTTGGTCATCTTCCACTGTGTCATAAATCTGAAGCTCAGATTAATAGAAGTCATCGCTACACTTACTCAGGCTGCTCCCTACTGTGCAAACAATCCTAACTCCTCGCTTCTCCCCATCAATTATATCATACAAGCTTAGAAGAGATTGGGCAAAAAAATCCCCAGCCTCATACAGAATGAAACAAACTACCTTTGCCTGTGGAGATCAACTGCTACAGACAAATCCACCAGAATCCAGGAGCCAAACCACAGTCAGCCAGTCAAGCCCGCAGCTGCATGAGCCAGGGGGTTTGACAACTTTGGTTTCGAGATTCAGAGAGGAGGAAGTCGGAAGGATTTGTCCAGGTCTCTTGTCTCCCTAAGGAGAATTACAGAATCATGCTTCATTTCTCTCTCCCAACCATTTGTCCTTACAGGGAAAGAAACCCTTAAGCTAAAAATTCTTGTCACTTGGATTCTCCTGTACTCTCTCTAGTCCAACTCGCTGCCGTACAGGAAAAAGTATTTTCAGGATCTCAGGTTCACGTGTCTGCAGGAGACAAGAGTATCCCTTGATATTTCTGTGCTGAAATGATGGCATGGAAAATATTAGCAGCAGCCACAATCGCAGTCCTGAGAAACAGTTGCTGAGCTGTTGTGTGATAGGCGTATATATGACTTAATGTAAATGTTTTGTTTGTTCCCATTTCTTTAGTCAAGAACATGCAGTCAAAAGGGGCTGAGACTTGTCAGGGGCTGGGGAAGACCTGAGCCCTTAAAGCTACCCCACTTCACTGCCCTGACTCCCAGGTGACTCCTTGTGGCAGACAATGCCCTTTTCGAACTTTTGCCCTCAGCAGTCATCCTGGGAAATTCCACGGAAGCTTAAGCTCCATTTCCACCCCCACCTCAGGAATGTAAAGCAGGCTGCTCCGTGCAGTCAGACTGGTCTAATTTCCCCTCCATAGGGAAGTATCCCTAACTCCATTAAGAATGCTAGTGATTCCATCAATGTCTTTCTTTAGAGACGTTGCTGTGGGTCAAGAGACTTCTATGCTAGAAAAGGGGAGCAGGAACTTCTGTGCCAAAATGGGAAACCCTGCCTGGTGTGGAGCAGCACTGCCCTCTTGTGGGCTGAATGGGTGTGACTAGCCAGTGCCCTGGCAGAAATGGGCTATAGGGCGTGAGGTCAGTGCTCAGGAATTCTTGTTTTTCTTGCATTTACTTAGTGCTAACCGAGCACCTCCTGTGTTTGCATACCTAGTATGCAAACTTAATTGCTTAATTGCTTAATTGCTATGAAGAGACGCCATGACCAAGGCTACTCTTATAAAGGCAAACATTTAATTGGGGCTGGCTTACAGTTTCAGGGGTCCAGTCCATGATCAACCATGGCAAGAACATGTCGGTGTCCAGGCAGCTAGGAGGAGGGTCTCTAAGCCCACCACCACAGTGACACACTTTCTTCAACAGGGTCACACCTCCTCTAATAGTGCCACTCCCTGGGCCTGGCATATTTAAACCACACCTGGCAAGGCTCTTTCTACTACCGCAGCTTTGCTGAAATTGCTTCTCTGGATAGTGAACTAAAGCCAACAGTTCAGGATGTTGAGAGATTTATCCGTCATTAATTGCTTATTTGAGGTGCAAGGTCATTCATCTAAACGTGACTGTTCACACTCAGAAAACCGAAGACACATCGACTTCGTCCACTGGAATTTTCTCTGCCATCGAGATGTATGGGACAAAGGCACTCACAGAATTGCAAGACGCCATAGTCACACACAGTCCTGATGCGGGTCCTGTTTCAGTTGCCATGGGGTGGTTAGAGATAGGTGTTCCAGTGAGCACTGTCTCTTCACTTTGTGGAAGAAGCGCGATACTACGTTAGAAGCACGTGGCAGAAACTTTATCTCTGCGTTGTTAGATCCAGATGCCTGTCCTCCCCTGTCTTTTGTCTGTGAATGTCTGCAATGCCGGCATCTTGCTTACATATGGCCTGAAGTTACTTAGCCCAGCATCATGTCACCGCAGCCACTGCCACATTCTAAGGACCCCTTTCTAGGGGCTCAAACAGGACAGAAGAAACGCTCAGGAGATGCTTTCCCTCCTCAACAGCCAACAACAGAGGCCCTCGGGGATACTTATGGACGCACTTGCCTCGGATAATTGTGTATTTTCTAACCACATTGTCTTTATCTTTATTATTCATTATCCTATTTTTAAACCACTTTGCTGTGCCGTGCCACACACTCCTGCTCCGTAACGCATTGAAGCAGGCGTTCCCCTGCACGTGGTATTCACACTTATTCAAGTCGCCCGGCCACATCTTAGATGGTTACTTCCCTTTACATTTTGTAAGAGGATACTCTCCTCGGTTGTTAAAGTTCCCGAATTGCTCCTCCGTGATTCATAAACACCAGAGCAGTTGGCATTCTAACTGGCAACGCGTGAGAACGCCAGGGTCCTCACTGCCAAGGAGCTTCAGACAATGAACGGTCCGAAAATGCACACGGGATAAATGAACCGTTAGACGGAAACCTCTGTTTCTCCCCACACAGGTGCTTTCTGGATCTCTCTAGAAGTGTTAAGAGAGAGCAGCATGTTCTCACATGGCACTTCCTCCCTCTCTGAACAGTCTACACTATCTGTGCCACTGGGGCCTTTAAACCGGGGCTGGGGACTGAACCCAGGACCTTGCGCTTCCTAGGCAAGTGCTCTACCATTGAGCCAAATCCCCAACCTCTAAACCGGGGCTTCTTAACCTACGATCTGAGAGTGTGTAGATACAGTTGAGGGTCTGTGAGCTTGGTTATAATTATAGATGATAAAATCATCCAAATTTCCATCCTTTTAACAACATAACTACTGCTTAAGGTCTTCTCAAGCATCGCTGAAGCGGAGCGCTGCATTTTATAGTTAATGCCAGTCATGGCCCACTGCACGGCCATGACGTCACGTAAGCACAGCAGCAGCTTGGTTCCCAGTGGTCGTTAGACATGCTGCTAGAACTTGCATTTCAATGTGCTAATTAGGAAATTTATGTGTTACCGTCTTGCAAACTCCATTTAAAATATTTAGTAATTGTAAAGCAGTATGCATACTTCCCCATTAGTTCCAGGTATTTTAGTTTTTAAATGAATATATTAAAAATACCTTTCCAAGAAAAGGCGTAGATGTATATCACTTGATGTCCAGAGGGTCAAGGCAGGAACACTGTTTAGGATGCCTTTCTTCTTATTACAGGTGAAATCTAAATAATAAATGTCTTTAGGGTAGAGCCTGATACCCTTCCTCTTGGAGCTTATTGGCCTATACCATCCCAATGTTCTATTGTGGAAAGTAAAGAAAGGTGAGCAGTAACTTGATAGGAGACTTGGCCCATGCTAGGTTTGCAAGGGGCCAAGGTCAGGAACACCAGCACCAGCAGTCAACTGCATTGATATCACACAGCTGTAAGAAAGTCCCACCACTTCTAGAACATTCCTCTCCAGAATCTGTAACTCTGGTCCAACTATGAGAGAACAAAACAGAAGACCAAAAGGAAGGTCATGCTATGGATCTCTAGCCAATGTCTTCACAGATGGCAAATTCATCAAAAGCAAGAAAAAAAAAAAAAACCTGAGAAACCACCACACATGGAGGACTGATTCAATTTGACGCCATGCACTGACATCCACCCTGACCCACTGGTGGACAAGATGGTGACTGTCCCCCAAAACCTAGAGTTTATGGTATCAGTATTGCAGCCACGTAGTTTTCTATTTTCCAAAACATTCCCTGGTTTATGTGAGCATTAGAAAGATCTGGGTGACCTGCTAGAAAACTGCTCTATTATTGAAACGTCTGTAAGTCTATTCCAAAATTAAAGTTGGGATGGCGAGAAGAACCCTCAGGCTTCTGGTCCGAAACTAGTTTCTCTCACAATTTTGACTTGTTCATTCATCCTTCATTCATTTAACATTAATCATCCCTGGGGCACATCGAAGACTGGGCTGCAGGGAGAAACCCCTGCTGAGAAGATCTGAGAATGATGGGCCCAAGGAGACTATGACTTTCCCTGCAAACCTGGAAGAGGTGGAGTTAGAATGTTAGGGAGTGAATTCTTCAAAGAGATCTGCACCCACTCGACACAGCAGGGAAAGAAAGAAGAGATGTAGGAAATTGCAAGTGAACAGGGCAGGGCACTGTGGGCAGAGAGAAAGAAAGGGGATTCTGGGTAGTGTAGTCTTCAGTGAACCAAACCATTGGCCTGTCTTCGGGTTACCCAGTATAAGGAAGCCCCAGAGTTGGAAACTGTCATGTCCCTGCTTCTAAATCCTTAGCAGAGCTGCTCTGTTCCAAATCACTTCCTGTGACATCCCAGGAGAAAGTGGGGTCAATAGAGCATAGTCAACGTCAATTTTGGGATTCTCTGCTATATTTATAGTTAGCTCTTAGAACAAACATTGTAAATTAATGTAAATTGAGTAGTTTATAACAACCCTTTTTGTTGTTGTTGTTTTATGATTCTGGAGGCTGGAAGCCTACTATCAAGGCCAAAGAAGATGGAGGCTTGTGAGAAAGTCACTTCCTGGTCTATAGGTAGCCATCTTCTATATCTTCAAGTTGTAGGAGTGGGAGAACTCTCCTGGCTCATTCTCATGACTGATTTACCAGCCAAATGACTCACCACCAAATGCATAGCTCTGGGACCTAGCATCCCAGTTCACCAGCTGCACATAGCACACTGCGTTGAACTGCTGACTCCCTTGATATCAGTGATGCTGTATTTATCTGTCGCAACAGCCTATTTCCACATTCTAATGCCTTTTGTAAAGGGGAGGGGGGCTTAGAGTTATTTTGGTCTTAACTACGTCTTCGCAAGCACACTGACCTTAGTGGGGAAAAGTGCAGAGATGGTTAGTTCTAGAGATTTCTCAGACCAGGCAGATCCCTGGGATCCAAGGCTGAGTCAGGCTTGCCTTGCTTCCCACCTGTTGCTTTTAGCACATGGAACTCCAGACGTCTCTTTCCATGGGTTGAAATAGTTTCTTTTATACAGGAACTTTCGGTAACAATCCTATCCATATGGGGCTAAGGAGATGGCCCAGCAGTTAGGGGCAGACTCTTGCTGCTTTTGCAAAAGATCTGGGTTCAGTTGCCTACACAGTGGCTCACAGCGTCCTATAACTCCAGTTCCAGAGGACCTAACATCCTTTTCTTGCCTCCTTGAGCATTGCATGATTGTGGTACACAAAAATGCACGCAGGCAAACAGATGCATACATTAACCTCCCTCCATAAACCTAAGAGTAGAAGAGCATCCTCAAAGAAAAACAGAAAACTTACTAAGAGAAGGAATAGAAAAGAGTCAGGCTGCTACACACCCACAGTTACGGGGAACGGAAGGAGAGGTAGAAGATGCCAAAATTGAGGGCAACCCAAGCTGAGTAGTGGGTTTAAGACCATCCTGTGTTATAAAACAGAACCAAAGAAAATGGAAGTAACAAAGATATGGGGAAGGGTGAAGGGGAAGACAAGATGGAGCAAAAGGGAAGAAGAGAGCAAAGGAAAGTGAAAGGAAAAGAGGAGAGGAGAAGGGAAGAGGGAGGCCAGAAGGGAAGGAGAGGGAAACGCACATCGTCTGGGTAGGTGAATCTGTCCACTACAGACTTGTGGAAGTTGCGATTTTGAAGTGGCAGGTGCCCTCAGCAAACATTACTGCAGTAATGACGTTCATACTCCATGCATGTGGGTACTCTTTTATGCTGGCCTTAATCAGCTCAGGATAGCATTTCCTCTTTGGGAATCATCAAAATACACAGCTCAGTGGAGGAAGATGGGGAAGGAGGAGAAGGCAAGGAGGAAAGGCACGAGGGGAAACCCTAATTTTCAGGCTTCTGGCAAGACAATGGCTTTCTCCTGTGTGCCAAAACTGAAGGCCAGGCCTTGTATTTCTGTGATTCTCAACATAGCCACTGGATGGCAGTCTCAGTCTGCTCTGTGTGCATCCCAGTCAGGCCCCTGCCCTGGAAAAGGTTGCTGAGATTTCCCCAGGGAGTCTTAGCCTCTTTGAGCTTCCTGCCTGGCTGGGGCTGGCTGCATTTTGAGCACAGATGAGCTCACTGGTAGATCATTGCCTACAAAAGACTTCAGCAGTGTGTCAGGGTTGTAGGTGTTGGCAAATCTGCGGTTTGTAGCACTCAAAAGAGATTGGGTGTGTCTTTATTGTCTAGCCTCGGGGGGAAACACTAGTGGACACTTGCCATACTCTGGCTGTCTAGAAATTGTTGAACAATTTTATTTAGTCTTGACCCAAAGGTGGATTTGCTGGACCTTTCATAAGGATGGGGCTGGGAATGGGGGCTGGGGCTGGGGCTGGGGCAGGGGCTGGGCCTGGGGCTGGGGCTGGGGCTGGGGCTGGGGCTGGGGCTGGGGCTGGGGCTGGGGCTGGGGCTGGGAGAACAGTTGTTTGGAAGTCTGGGAAGCCTATGCTTTGGGAAGGTGATGTTAAGCACATTCTCCAGACCTGGAGAACATTCCCTCCCACAACTATGCTATCGCACCAATATTCACTTAATACACTCCTTCTCTGCAGCCCAAATCCACTTGGGCTGCTCAAAGCTAAAATCCATTGAGTAAAACACATGTGCATGCTAATGTGTCCACAATAAGCCCCATTCCTCTCTGCATCTGGAGAAATTCTATATAGCAGTGGTCCTTGTTTTATGGATAAAGTAAACATGTTAAGCAAGGAAAAGTTCTTGTCTGTGATCACACAGGTAGGCAGTACCACAGCCAGGACTCCGATGTGAACCATGTTGCTCTGCAGCCCACAGTCATTGCAAAGTCAGTCAAGACAAGGGCACTGTTCACCAGATTCATCACTATACCCTCTACCCAACACAGTGCCAACATATGCATCTAGCTGGTGCTAGATAAAGCTCGTGATGTCACTGGGGCTAAGTACTGACTAAATGGCTAATTCTGTTCTTCAGGGCCCTCAGTGTCACAACCTCTGCTCACTCCAGCCTCCCTGAGCATCCTGACCTTCACCAACCACCATTTGGAATTGAGTTAACTTCCAGGACTTTGGCAGGTGACCTCGAACAATGACCGCTGTAATGTTGGCACTTGCTTTCTTGGATTCTTGTTTCCAGGCTGCAGTGGTAGCTCAGGCTGGATGCTATCAAAAGATTCTAGAATCAGAATAAAGTCTTCAGCCCATAATGAGCTAACCTCTTCCCAGGTCTGAGCATTGGTCACTGTCCTCTGCTTAGAGACACTGTGTTCTCTCTTACAGTCATGCTGACTGCTGGCTTGTGCTGAAAGTTCAGTCTTGGGCTGGTGACATTACTGAAAGGTGATTGATCATGCCAATGTCATCAATGGTTTAATTAATTTAATGAATAAATTAATTTTTATAGCGCAGCAGTATGAATTAGAAACCATGTAATGATTGAACAGTTTGCTACTACAGATTTGGGGGTTTTTTTTGGCCTGGAGAAGATTTGACTGTTTCTATCACATTCCTCACGCCTGCAGAATGATTATCTTAACTTTTTCAAGCATAAAAAAAGAATATTTGAAAATGCAAAAGACTATGTAATGTCAGTGCTTCCGATGAATCTGTGTATCATCTGTGCAACTCCATGATAATTGTCTAGGTAGAATATATTTGCTAAGAACACCTTGAACACTTTGTGTGAGACTGATAACTTGATATTATTGTAGGAACAGGAGCACAAAGGCTATCTGGTCTATTTTCTTCTTAATTAAACACCACTTGTGTACTTAGGACCACAGACCGGAAAATGAAGCTGTTCAGCCACTTCATATCTTCTCAAAATAATTAAGCAATAGGCCAGGTGTTTCCAATGACATTCTGCTGGGATCTGGTCAGTCATTCATAAACCTGCTTTGAGGCAGATGCTGCGTATGGAGGTCGTGGGTCAACTCCGAGAATAAGATGGATTCAGAAAGTGCCATGGAGGAGTTTGGAGTTCAGTAGGAAAGAGAAACATCAAGTCATGCATGAAACATAAAGGGTCTTGGGATGGCCCCGGAAGGTATGTTAAAGGTGCTTTAGATCATCCATTTGACACCAGACACTGTGCCAGAAACAAACTTCGGTGCCTTCTTGGACTAGGTGGGGTCTTGGGACTGCTTGAATTTTTTTCTTAGAGTTTCTATCACTGTGATGAAACATCATGACCAAAAAAGCAAGATGGGGAGGAAAGGGTTTATTTGGCTTATACTTCCAGACCATAGTCCAACACAGGAGGAAGTCAGGACAGGAACTCAGGCAGAGCTGGAAGCTGGAGGCAGGAGCTGATGCGGAAGGCATGGAAGGCTTACTGGCTTGCTACCCATGGCTCGCTCAACCTACTTTCTTATGGAATCCAGGACCACTAGCCCAGGGATGGCACCACCCACAATGGGCTGGGCCCTTCCCCATTAATTGCTAATTGAGAAAATGTGATCTCATGGAGGCATTTTTCTCAGCTGAGGGTCCTTCCTCTCTGATGACTCTAACTCCTGTCAAGTTGACATACAAAACTAGCCAGTACAAAGATGCTGGTGGTAGGAAGCAGGTCGCTGGGGTGACAGCAGCTGCATACAACTGCAAAGCAGCATCTTGACAACCAGATAAGATCAGACTGGAAGGTGCCAGTTATGTGGTCAGGGCAGAGTCTGGATCAGGTGACAGCGTGGGCTTTCATGATAGAACTTAAACTGAAAGCTTAAGTCCAGGACCTGTTCATGCACTGAGGGATTGATGCGATGTCTGTGATACAACAAGAAGCAAGTAGACATATAAGACCCTAGATTAGGGATGAAAGCCAGGCTCAGTCAAAGAAATACAATCATTGCTGACACAGGGTATGAGGGAGAAGAGAGTGTGACAGAAACAAGCTTGAAGAATACACTGATTTCATTTCTGTGTCTGTGATAAAACTCAACCCTGACCAAAACAACTTAGGGGAGACAAGGTTTATTTTGGCCCCAATTACAGACCATCATTGCTGGAAGTCAAGGCCAGAACTTGAAGCAACCAGTCCCCAGTCAGGAGTAGAGAGGAAATGACACATACACACATGCTCAGCCTAATTTCTTCAGCAGCCCATGAAAGCCCAGATTCAGGCTGGGCTTTACCACCTCACTCAACATAATTAAGAAAAATACCGAATTCTCCTTGGCTAATGTAATCTTGATGAATCCTCATTGAGAGTCTCTTCTCAGGTGACTGAGAGCAGTATTAGAGAGGGTTGACCCTGGGTGGGATGTAGGCCTGTTAATCCAAGACTCAAAAGACTGAAGCAGGGGGATGAACTCAAGTCCAGCGTGGGCTACAGATTAAGATCTTGTATAAATGAATGAATGAATGAATGAATGAGAAGGTTGAAGGGTGGAATCAGTTCGATGGAGATTGAATTTCTACAACTGTGTGGAATAGCTGGTTGGAGAAGAAATTCAATGAAATTTTAATAAACCTCAGTTCATATTCAGTTGCAAGTCTTCTCCACCTTAGAAGATTGAGGGAAGGAGCCAGCAGAGAAGGGTTCCTGGGCCAATGGTGTCCTTTGCCAATGGGGACTGTATTCATAGTCTAAACCTCAAATCTCCTCCATGGTGTCCACAGGTATCTTAGACTCAAAGTTTCCAAGTCTGGCACCCTGAGCCAGCCTTTCCTTTATTTTACAATGTAAATGGAAACTCCATTCATCCTTCAAGGTCAGTGCCTTCAGTTAGAAATTACCCTTGATGCCTTGCTCCAAACCCACATCCAGTGCATTATCCCATGTGTCTGGCTTTGCTCTCAGTGTATAACTGAAGTCTAGCCATGTCTACTTTCTTTCCTCTAGAACCCTCACCCATCTATATTGTTACCCCCCCTGCATTGTTCTCTAATGCCCTTCTGAGGTCTGTTACCCACCTAGCAGTTAGTGATCATTTAAAAACTCAAGTCAGTTCAAATGTGCTCAAGCGTATCCTTTGTCTGTCTCACTTGAAGGAAAAAGCAAACATCTAACCAATGTCTGTGGACTGCGCCATCCAGCTCCTGGTGACCTCTGGGCTTCTTGAGTTTTTATTCCCCACCCAAGGTCATCACTTGTTGTTAGATCTCACCACAATGGCCACCTTGGTTCTCTTCAAAGATGGTACGAGATCTGCTCTTCCTTCAGGTCAGTGTTCCATGCCTGCTACCCTGACTAAAGGGCATGCAGCCTCTCAACTTCAGGTCAGTGTTCCATGCCTGCTACCCTGACTAAAATAGTGACCTTTTGCACGCAGCCTCTCAAGGTTTGTTGTAATCTGTAGAACTGATCCATTACTTGGCAAAATAATAAGTTAAATAATGCTACCGTAACAAGTCCCCAAATTAAGTCAATTACAATGTAGAGGTTATGCAGCTTTTGCTGGTTCCTGAGAGCCAATTGTTTAATTTTCAGGAAATTTATGAACTAGTTGTTATATGTAGCTTTTTTTTAAAGTTAAATGAAATAAATGTATAATTATCTTTACATTCCTTAATTATTTTACCACTATCAAATTATTATTGTTGCATATTACTGTAATCTACACCTTTGCATGTATTTAGGGCAGCTGTATCTGTGTGAGGGAAACACTGTATAGTGACAGCATACAGTGCAGCTTTACCCACCTCAAGACTAGTAATGGCCATCTTGAGAATGTTTGCACATTGCTAAAGTCAGTAAGAGTCACAAATCAGTTGTGTGTGTGTGTGGGTCTGTGAACTTAAAGCGATGGAGTAAATATTTACAGTGCACATTAAATTTTAAAGTAGGACATTATAGTGTGAATACACACACACACACACACACACACACACACACACACACACACACACACTGAGACAGTAGCCAAGAATGCGTACCACATTCAGAACTGATGCTCAAACCAGTGACGTCATTCACACTGCTGATACATGGGTACATGAGTGGCACTCTGAGATTTATCTTTCCTGTTTCCCTTTTCCTTGCTTAAAAAAGTGTGATGGTTGGTTTGAGCTGTCAGCTCGATGAACTAAGAGGTACCCGGGGTTGATGAAGTATACCTGTCTGTCTAGTGAGGCATTTCCAGAGAGGGTTGGTAGACTGGACAGTGACTGCTAGGAAGAGACTCAGCTTGACTAGGGGAAGAATCCTCATTCGAATGGCAAACTGCTGGAAAGAAGTGGAAAGAAACAAGGAGGGAATAGGCAGGCCAGCGGGTCTCTGTCTTTGCTGAGTGACTGAGTCTCCTGCGGCTGCCTGCTGCCTCCAGACTCCAGCTTCCTTGGCTCTCAGAGCGAATTTAACACCTCTCCAGCACCTTTCAGGCTTTCAGCATTGGATCTGAATAGCCAATCATCCTCCCTCCTTGACTTCGTATCTGAGTCTCTCCTCTTCCAGTGTGCAGGTAGACTTTGTTGTCTATGAGTTCCTATTGTGTCATCCAATCTAGTAAACCCTGTGTGTGAGAGAGAAAGAAAGAGGGGGAGGAGTGGGAGGAGAGAGAGGGAGAGATGGAGGGAGTCGGGAGGGAGAGACATCCTATTGGTTCTGTTTTTCTAGAGAACCCTTCCTAATGCAAGTGAACAAAATCAATCAATATTCAGGTTAGAAATACACCCATTAATGAATTGGAACCATAGGATAACTATAGATATACAATGCCAATACAAATGAACCAAAAAATTCCCTATCAACAGGGTGTCAGCAATTTCTACACAGTAATTGCATACCACACTCTTTATATCAGGAAAATTGATAAGAAACATATGAACATACCCTCCTACCCAGATCTGTTCTCACTATTTGCGGGCCTGTTGCCACACACTTCTGTTTATATTTTACTAACCAAAGTAAGTCACATAGTCAGTCATACCTACTGAAGTGAGCAGAGACATACCAGGCCACCACATGCCTGAAAGGAGGAAAAGTAGAGTGATAGTGCATATAATTCTGACAACCACTCCAGTAGGGGTGTGTGTGTGTGTGTGTGTGTGTGTGTGTGTGTGTGGTATGTGTGTTGTGTGTGTGTGTATATCTGTGTGTGTGGTATGTGTGTGTGTGTGGTATGTGTGTTATGGGTGTGTGGTATATCTGTGTGTGGTGTGTGTGTGTATATCTGTGTGTGTGGTATATGTGTGTGTGTGTGTGTGTGTGTGTGGTATGCGTGTGTGTCTGGTATGTGCGTGTGTGTATGGTGTGTGTGAATGTGTGGCAAGTGTGATATGTATGTATGTGTATGAGTGAGTGTGTGGGAATGTGTGTGGGAATGTGTGTGGTATATGTGCACATGTGTATGTGTTAATGTGTGGTGTGTGTGTACATGTGTATGTGAATGTGTACTATGTGTATGGTATGTGTATATGCGTGTGGTATGTGTATATGGGTGTGGTGTGTGTATATATGTGTGTGTGGTATGCATGTGTGTAGTATGTGCGTACATGTATATGTCTGTGTGTGCATGTTTGTGTACATGTGTATATGGTATGCATGTTTGTGGTATATGTATGCATATGTGTATGTATGTGTGCATGTGTGTATGTGTATGTGGTATGTGTACATGTGTGTGTGGTGTATGAGTGAGGTGTGTGTATCTAGGTGTGTAGTGTATGTATGTGTGTGTGCATGTGGTGTGTATGAATATGTGGTGTGTCTGTGTGTATTGTGTGATATTGTATGTGTGGTATGTATGTGTGCGTGATATCTGTATGTATGCATGTATATATGTCTGCATGTAGTATGAGTGTGTGTGTATATGTGTGCATATGTATGCATGGTATGTTATATGTTATTCTCATACATAAATGTGGCTCTCATCAGAGCTGATCTGCTCACTGGAACATCTTGGAAATGCTCAATACTTCAAGTGGGTCTGATAGAAAGGTAACCCTGAAGAAGGAAGCTCTGGAAAGCAGCTCCCGTGGGTCAGCGAAGACAGTCTTCATTGCATGTCTTGTCCAGTTCTGAATAAGCTGTGGGTTTTTGTTTCCCACCCATCCCTGCCATTTGCAGCTGGGATTTTGGGGTGAAAGAAATCGCATGGATGCATGTGACTTGGTATTAGGATGTAAAACAGAAGAGGCATGCGTCCCCTGCTCTCCATCCCCAAAGATGATTGATCTCATCAAAATATGCAAGTGAGACAGACACATTGGGCATAAAGTGAAGGAGATGTCACCCTCGGATTTGTGCAAAGGCAAAGTAATCCCTGAGTGAATACTGGCTTATATTTTATGACCTACACACATCTATCAGTGAATACTCTCTGTGTTTACAGCAGTGGGTTCCATAGAAAAGTAAGAATATACTATCGCATCCTGAACCTGCAGCCAGGGTTCCTTCAGGAGTCAGAGCCATAGTTTAAGGACACTTCTGACTGTAGAGACTTTGCAGAGTCAGATGGCAGCAGATGCCAGAGAATTTAGTTTGTACTCTTGCCTGCTTCAGCAAATTCCCAGGGCTGAATATTGGCTCCAAACACAGAGCAGGAGGGAGGAGGTATCCACTGTTCTGGAAAATGCCACATGCACCACCTCAAGGCGGTGACTGTGATGCTCAGGTGTTGGTTGTGAGGATAACTTGCTTGATAGTGCTGCCCCCTGGTGATGCGAACAACGCTAACTCTTATTTTCTGAGTTCCCGTTATGAGCCAAGAAAAAAATATGTCAGGCACACACACACTGGGTTGTTCATCAGCCAGTATCAACATCTATGCCCTGGGGACTTCTTACCCAGTAAAAGAGAAAATTGAGTCTTGGGGAGATTAAATAATTCTCCCAAGGTTCGCTAGGAAGCGACAGAATCAGGATCTAAATGAAATCTTTTCTGAATCTCAGGTTTGGGCCCTTTGAACAGGAGCTCCTCTACCAATGTGTACAACATGAACTCAAGATAGTTTTACACACATCCATCTATCCATACATACACATACACATGCACGCACACACACACACACACACACACACACACACACACACACACTTTTGTTGCTGTTGATTTTGAAACATGATCTTACATTGTACCCAGGTGCAGATTCAAGTTCAAACTCATGGCAATTCTCCTGCCTCAGTCTACTGAATATGACGATTACAGATCTGAACTATTACGTGTGTCAAGACACACTAATGTTGCTTACCATGTGCTAAAACAAAGGCAACCACAAACTCTATCCTAAAGCCAACTAACCAACCAAAGAAAACCCAAAAACTAGAACACGGGCATACCTATATTTATTTGCACGCTACTCTCACTGAACAGAAAGAATTCCCAGTTGGACCATAATTGCTTTTTTTTCTTTCAATTTTTATTGAACACAAGTATTCTGACAGAATGCAAAGTCAAAATTCTCAGTTAGTACTCAGTATTTACAGCAGTGGGAATGGAAACAAAGGTGGTGTTGATGTTTCACTCAGTAAAAAGTTTTATAACAAGAGAGAAGGCCCCCGAAGTACAGAATGCTGGGTAAGAATGTTAATGGAGGTGAGATCACCACCATCCAGACGGACAGCTGAGGGTGAGACCCTGGGATGTGGGAGGTTCCATAGAAAATGAGAACATAGAATCCTGTTGGATACACCTTGGCCCTTCAGTAGTGGGAGACCCCACTCATGGCACCTGGGTAGCCTTCCCACAGAACTTGGCCATGCTGGTCTTTATGTGATAAAATGTATGCCACATAGACAGGACACACCGACACTAACATTGGTGGAGTCCGTCCCTCGTTCCAAAAACCAAAACAAACAAACAAACAAAACAAAAACAGAAAACAAAAAACAACAACAAAAACCCAACAGAAAACTAAGTGCTTATTTCTTCACATAAAAGAACAGGTGAGAAATACACTGTCTCCCTCTTTGATTTTTAGAGAGAATACTGCTATGAAAAAAAGAAGAAGAAAAAGGAAGAAAAGAAAACCCGTGCATGCCCGAGACAAACATATGAACAAGGAGAGAGGCATATCAAAGTGTGGGCAGTCTTGGATTCCAGCAAATGGTAGGGCCAGTGTTCTGGAAGTCAGCTACTCTGGGCCACGTAATTTTGGGGTTGGCCATACCTCTGTCTTTTCCTATCGTCAGTGTTGAGCTCAATTTGTCCAACCACAAAGTGAAATACACCATTTCCAGGAGGTACAGTGTGCCCTTGGCCTAGTGGGTCAAGCCACCGACTTCATAATATGGGAAAGAGATTTCCCAGGACAGGCTGTGGCCTGGGGAGTCTGCCCACACCACAAGGTGGTGCTAGCCACCGCTCCCATTCTGCTATGTGCCCTCAGAGTTGTCTACCTGTCAGCTCTTCCTGAAGACCAGTGCATGTGGACTGTGGATCTGTGTGGGCCCTGGAATGAAAGGTGCCCGGCTGAGTGTTCTGGGATCCTCCATTTCCATCCCCGGGAGCTGAGAAAATGCAAAATAACCCCACACTGAGCAAATGACAAGACCATTATTTTTCACAGTTTGAAATTATAATCTAGTATCACCACTGGTCACACTGCAGAAGTGTCAGAACACTGGGGTGTGTGGCCCACAGAGTGAACACGGGGACGTCTGGCCATCCAAACCTCTTGTCACTTCGTATTTGGGAAAGGAACACTCTGTCTTGGGGGACATCAGTTGGCTTGGTGGCCTCTTCATCAGCATCACTGTGTTTTATTGCCTATTGAAAGGCTTTGATTCCGGTTTCCTTTTGGGATTTGTTTGTTTTGTTTCCTGAATAGTTGTTTGTTTTTTTTTTTTTATTTTTTTTCTGAACTATCTGCTATACCTTCCACAACCAAACTATGTTGAAGTTTTATTTCAATACTATGACAAAAACACGTTTCACACTAAAATATTCACGCATCCACAGTGCACAAGCTTGCGGTTCTAAAGCAGAATGAAAAACAAAAGCAAAACTTCTATACAAAGAGCTGGCTTTTCCCTTCTCCCCCCCTCCCATCCCCCTGAAAGTTTCTGTATTTTCCCCCCCACTTGGTTTCCGATCCAGGAGAGCTGTATTTTAACTCCAGACGATATTTATTTTGTTTTGTTTTTGTTTTTTACAAATGTTGCCTAACTGAACAGAAGGCCGATGTCACTTTACTTCAATAGATTTCCAAAAGGAGACACTACTTCCCTGAAGCACACGCGCTCTTCCGCTCAAATCTAGATTCTGGGCTCTAAAGGAAATGGTATGTATATATTTTTATTTGGCTTTCTACAAAAAGGGGGTGCCTGGGGTAGAAAAAGAAAAGAAAAAAGAAAAAAAAAAAGAAAAGTGTGTTCACCAAGACCAGCCCCAACTATACAATCTTCTCTGCTTCATTCAACAAAGCCAAAGGAGTCCTTCAGAGGAAGGGTGTGCAGACACCTGGGAGGCAGGTCCAGTGTCACAGACACAGGCAGGTGGCAGCTAATCTGAAAGTGGTCTAACATCCCCCATTCCCCACCCCCCAAGAAACAGCAACAGAAATAAACAGGAGGGGGGGAGGGGAAGGCAAAATCAGTTCAGAAGGAGAGGCTTTCACCCCAGTTTGACACAGGTAAAAACTGCATTGAATCAGAATCAGCAGGGGTCGGGTGGGGGATGGTGGGGACGGGGGGGTAGGGGGGGGGATAGAGCCACTGTAAACAATCATCCTTTGTAACCTTCACCCACACTGAAAACAACCTGGGAGGGTTCTACCTGCCTCTATGGGGTACCTGTTGCTTAAAGAAAAAAACAAGGGTTGGGGGGGCAGCTATTTTACACGGACATTAAACACAACCAAGGTCAAACGTCTGTCAACTTGTAAACACTGGAAAGCAAACTTGGAAAAGAGGAAGAAAAGGAAAGAAACAGTGGAGGAGAAACCAAAAGCGAGAGAGAAATCGAATAAGCTGCGATTTTGGCATTCTTCCTAAGAAACAGGAGTCTACATGGGAACTGAACGCAGCTAGCTAGAGTGCCACACTTTGCATACGGAACAAATACAAAGTGAACGGAAAGTATAACTTATTTGTGAGGTCTACAGAGTCCCAACTTGACTGAAAGTATAAAAATAAACTGTGGACTTGGTTCACTCGGTTAGTCTAAGATCTTGGAAGCATTTTTCTGAAACTGATCTGTGCCAATCCAGTAACACCAATTGCAACCTTCCCGAGCGAGCCTAGATTTTTTTCTTTTTCTTTTTTTCTTTTTTTTTCTCTCTTCAGTCTGAGCTTCCTAGATTCTTAATTTGGGGCCCTTTTGTTTGATTTTTAAATGGTTTCAGGGAACGGAGTGTCCTAGTTTGGCTGTGGGTTTAACCTTTTTGTCTCTTTTTTTTCTTAACAAGTGAGTGTGCAACAAAGGAGCCCTTTCTAGAAACCTACAAAAAGGCAATCCCATGTTTATCTGGTTTTTGTTGTTTTTTTAAAAGGCAAAAGACACTAGAGGAGTGAGTGTGTGTGTGTGTGTGTGTGTGTGTGTGTGTGTGTGTGTGTGTGTGTGTGAGAAAGAGAGGGGGGGGTTATTTGGGGATGCTCTGGTGAAGCCGCTGTGTCAATTTGTTATTTTGATCTTTGCTTTTTGCTGGTACCCATCATGCTTTACTCTCATTCTCTTTCGTTTGTGTGGCTTCATTGGGGACGGTCTTGACTTCAGTTGGCGCTGGCTTTGCTTCTGACTCCTGGGGCTCGGACTTTGTTTCTACAGGACCCTTCCTGCAGAGAAACAGAAACAGTGTTGCTAAGACTTTGTAGAGCTCGGCAAACACTGCCCTCCTCCCCACTCCCTCTCCCCAAGCCACTCCGGGTGGGGGAGGCTTCAGTTGCTGCTCCAACATCTTGCACACAAATTGAAATCACCTGAGAGTTCTCCAAATGACTCATGCCTGGGGCATGTCCCCAGATATCCTGGGTCCAGTGACTTTAAAGTCAAGAACATTCGTTTCCTCCTCCAGCCTTAACTTTCCCCAGCCCATGTCCTACCATGACAAGTGGAAGCACAGTGGCTCAGCCTGCTAAAAGTCGGGTGCCCCAGGCTCTGCCTCTGGTACCGGTTCCAAGGATCTCTACCATAAACCACTTCTCTTTTGCCTGCCCCCAACACTGCATCCCATACTGTTTCAGGGCGGTGACTCTGTGGTGGCTTGAGTAGGGTGAGAGACTGCTGTTACCACGGCGGCAAGAGGCTAGCATGGGCCTGCTTGCTCCAAGAGACGGGAAGGGACAGTCACACTGACCTGTATAGAAAGGCGTGCCTGTGTCTCCACAGGTTTCACGTGACAGGGTCGAGCATAAGGACAAGCTAGAGCAAGTGCTCCAGTGCACTCAGCACCACACTACAGAAACCTGAAGGTTGAGAACTCCAGCACGGAGACAGGCATGAGTGTCTGAGAGGCTTGGGTAGGGGAAGAGTGAGCCTCACAGCCAGTGTGGGACAGAGCTCTCTGTGGCTGCATCCTCCTGGAGCAAGCACCTCATCAGTGGTAGCTCATTTCTTTTTGAATACCACAGTGCCATTCTTGGGAGGCCTTGGCCTGGGCCCAGATAACACACACAACTATGGGCCCAGCATGGCATATAAAGGCACCGTGGCCTCTGAAGTGCCTTCTCAAACTCCACTCATCAGTGGCCCAACTGCAAAGGCATCCCTGGGGGAAAACAAGTAAGGCCAGGATGATGAGGGTGGAACCTAACGAACATGACCTAGTTGTCAAGCTGGCAGCTGCTTTGCCCGTTCCCCATCACCTGCCCCTGTTCCTGCCTCATCCCAGGCCCCTGGCTGACAGTTGTCTCACAGAAGCCCTGCAAAGAGGCTGAGGGCACATCAAACACAGAGGACATAACACAGCACAGACACACATCACTCCAGGACACAACCCAATGACAGTGGACAAAGAGAGGCCGTACTCGGTCTTTGCTGGTGCGGGAGGCACAGCGCTGTCTGCAGTGGAAGGAGCAAGCTCAGAGGCTTGTCCACTGGCCCCAGTGGCGGGAGCAGGAGAGCCCAGGGCTGCAAAAACATCCTTTGCAAGGTCAATATCTGGGGTCTTGAAGTTCCCTTCGTCCATTTTTAAGTCCTCGCCCTGGGAAGGGTTTGTGGTGCTGACGGAGGGAGCCTTGCTCTTCGGGCTAGCAGGGGCTGTGGCTGCCTCAGGTGGGTTCTTCACGGTGCCAGGCTGGGTGGGCTCTGGGTCCAGACCTTTGGTGCTGGGGGCTTCCTGCTTGGCCTGGGGGGCTTCTGTGGCAGGGGCGGCTACTGCTGCTAAGGGGCTGGCTGCCCCGGCTGGAGTGGGGGGTGGGAGTGGGGGAGGGCTTACTGGTTGCAGGGACCTTGGCGGTCTCTCCCGCACTGGCAGGCGTGCTAGGACTGAGTACAGCTCCTTGGTTAGCCAGGACAGTGGAGGACAGATTGCTAGCAGAGGGAGCTGAGGTTGGGGTATCACTCAGGTCAACAAGAGGGGCAACTTTTGGGGCTGAGGCTGGGGGCGAGGAGGATGAAGCAGTGACACCCTTGGAAGGGGTGGCCTGACCAGCGGGCACAGAATTTGACTCTGGCACGGTTGTGGCCGGTGGGGCAATACTGGAGGTCAGTGTGGTGGTCTCACTGGTAGGGCTGTTCTGAGCAGTGGCAAAGGTTTCGGTGATAGTGTCAGAGTTAGTGGTGACGGTGGTGACAGAAGGCAGCATGTCCTCGACAGTGGCTGTGGTGTCGGCAGGCAGCCTGTGGGGAGGACAGGAAGTAGAAAGAGAATAGACAATGAAGCTGAAACATGACAGAGAAGCCAGAAAGAAGCTGAGGAGAGGAGCGGTGGGAGAGCATGCAACCATACACGGGCTGGAACACGGGCCCACGGAGAAACAAGGACGAAGAGGAAATACACGCCCCAGGCGGGCAGAAGAGGACACAGGAGACAACAAAGAACGTGGCAGCCTCAAAGGGACCTGCTAGCCTTCCTCCATGCTGACGCCCCTCAGCTCTCTGCACAGGACTCCAGTCCCCTACTGGTCTGTCTAGTGTTCTCTCATGCTGCTCTGGATCTCCACTCTAGGTTGAGGCGGCTGACGTCCATCATCCACCTCTCTAGGCTTCTGGAGCCCCCTTGGAACGGGGTCCAGCTACCTTACACTTCTTCCTAGGCAGGGATGGGGAACGCCAGATTGAGGAGGACCGGTGCTCCAAAAGGCTCCTATGTGTCAAGGGCTCTTCCAGCCATAGGTTTGTGTTTCTGTGAGTTGTATTTCCTTCAAGGCCATCAGATCCTTGGTAGCCTTTGGGCAGAACAAACATGGCTGGTCAGAACCCCTGAAGATCTCCAAGGTTTCTGAGTGCGAGACGACCAAGGAACCACACCAGGTCCTGAAGATTTTAAAGAAATCCTAAATGAAATGGGCTCTCTCTCAATGAGGTTAAGCCATTCTTAGAATTTGTGTGGAATTTTGGAATACTCCAGGGAGCTCGCTTAGGCAACAAGTCTGGCAAGGCACCCACTATGATCCAAGGAGAAGCAAGAATGTCTTCTCTCTCTGGAGAGTGGGTTCAGACATTGTCTAGCCAGAAGGTCTTCTGACCCAGGGCCCCAGAGCTCTGACTTCCTTGTTTGGCCTGGAGCCGAGGGTGAGAAGCAGGGAAGGTTGGGGTAGGGTGATAAAGTGGATTTGGGGTTCTACTGAGGCAGCCGTCGTTCCTAGTCCACGTACTCGGGCTCTGTCAGTGGTGTGGTCTCGTTGGGCTCTGTGTGCTTCCCTCCGTCATGGTTTGGAGTCCGTTCCTCCTCCGTTCGGACCTCTACAATGGGTTCTTTAGACTCATCTTTCCTGTGGAGAGAGTTCCCCTGGTTAGATCCCAACATGGCTTCAGAAGGGAAGTCCTCTTAGGAAGGAGCTGAAACGAGGGGTATTGGGGTCTGGCCTGTGTCTCTGCAGCAGTCCAGTCCCTATGCATAAGGCAATCGGCCTTCCCTCACCCCTCCCTCAGTTCTCCCATCGGTACTTTAGGACGAGGAAACATATACCTTGCCTAGTTATGAGAACTAAGTGAGATGATTCCTATAAAGTTTTTAAAAGCACAGTGCAGATAAATGCTCAACTGCAAACCCATGTGCACGCGTGTGTATGCATGCATGCAAATGTATTTGTAACTGTGCATACACAGACCTGGGTGCAGACGTGTATCTATATATAAAGAGTTACTGCATGTAGGGGTGTAAAACAACTTGTCTTCTCCCCCCATCCTTTCTCAGCTTGCTACGACAGCCTCCTTTACCCACGGACTTCAACATCTAACTAGCCAGCAGACGCTGCCAGTGGGAAGAACATGTACATCGTCCCTCTAAAGGGAGAGGAATTTGTACTCATTTTCCTCCCTTTGGTACCCTAGAGCCAGAATACAGGGTCTTGCTTTCAGTAGAGGGGAGCCAAGTATTTGAATGGTAAATGACTGACAGAGAGAGAGAGAGATTAAGTATATTCCCCCAATGCTGGTTCCCGCCATCACAGCTCCTCTCCAGGTTTAAACCTGACAAGTTCCACCTCTTGACCTCCTCAGGAATTTTCAAATCTTTATGAGATTTTAGAACCTAGGGTAAGTCAGAGACACCGCTTTTCAAACTTGTCACCCCACCTGGCCTTAAACCCATGCGTTGAGTAGGGGAGGTCACCACAGCATTCTCAGATAGCACAGAGCTAGGCCCTGGGCTGGGGCAGAGCCCACACCCCTCTGACAGGATGGATTTGTACTCACGAGAAAGCAGCCTTGCCCTCCTCCATGTCTTTGCCCTTGGCTCCGGGCCCCGCTTTGCCGCACAGGTTAACAGCGATGCACATGAGCAGGCCACACTTGTTCAGGAAGTAGCAGGTGATGTCCATGACCACCAGGAGTAGGACGAAAATGACAATGAGGATGCCCACAATGGCGCCTGTGCTCAGGCCTGCGGTGGGGCTGCCATTGGCTTAAGTGGGAGAGAAATGGTCGGTGGTTAACAGGTTTGCCTATGAGCCCCTGACCCTATGAACAACTGTCTCTGGGGTGGAGTAGGACCCTGAGCTCTCTGAGCCTAAGAACAGCCATCCTTGGGGTGGAGTAGGGCCCTAAGCATGAAGCCAAGGCATCTGTGACCAGTGGCACCTTCCTCGGGGCCTTCTTATATCTGGTGCAGGGACAGTAGCTTCTCTGTACTTTTTCAGATGGGGCGTGGTTGCCTGATCTCATGCAGGACACAGGGTTTGAGGACTCCCACAAATTAAGATGACTCTGAACCTCCTCTGTAAGGCATGTGCTCAACTGGTCTTCATGAATCCTGGAAGCCCAGTAGGGTAGTATTTGAGGACACTGAGTGAAGGCGAATCCAAGAGGGCCCTGGACCAATCTCTGGACCAATGCAATATTTGTTTTTCTAGTTCATCAGGTGGTGCCTGCTGGCTTCAGGCTATGTTATGGCTCTAGGCTCAGTGACAGGCAGGGTCCCACATGGGGTTCCGAGGACTGTCTTGGGTCTTGTGAAGATGGCAGGCCTAATGGGATGCCCATGTATGATTTAACTTCCTCTCTTTTCTTGAAAAGTTAATCCAAAAGACTTCACCCATGAGGGAACCAGGGCTCAGTTTATCATTTCTTGTGCTCAGGAGGTTGAATGTGACCTATGCAACTGTGGAGACACATCAGCCTCCCCAAGGCCCCACGGGTAAGACGAAGGGTCTGGGAATACTCACCGTGTAGGTGCCAGGCATTCTGGGAGCCGACTTCCGAAAACCTGTAGACTTACCCAGATCTGCACATTCTCACAGACAGTCACACCCACGCACAGGACAAATGTCCATGGACTCACAGTCTCACATCCCGACAGCACCCGGCCTCCTAACTCTGGCTGGGGCTTCACTGTCTAGTTCCCCTGGTGACCATTAGCAGCCCTCTGAGGTCTTGGCCTATAGATTCTCCCACAGAAGGACCCTGTGTGAGCTCCCTGTGTGGCTTCACCGACACGAATTTTCTGGGAGGGACCCACTGACTCTAGCTGACTCCCATCAGTGGGAAGTGGTATTGTGGGAAGCAAAATGTAAACCATTGTGGGGACAATAGTCTCAAACTGACACAGGGCACTTCTCATTCATTTGTCCCATTCCATTCTACCAGTAGACCCTGCTTGATGTTTCGTGTGCTCCCAAGGGATTAAGGACACTCAGATCCTCAGACTGACTGCAAGACCTACAGCTGACACTACTAAGGGATTGGCCCCAACTGTCTTCGTAGTCAGTATACTATACTTTGACAAATGTCTTCTAAGACTAGACCGGCAGCTTACCAATCTTAGGCCATCCCTCCAGGCAAGGGTAGGGATGGTCCTGCCTGTGGGTGACTGTTTTTCTTTGAATACTGTTGGAGATTTGGGACTGGATCTCACTGGCTAGGGACTCTGGTCCTTTTGCCTTTCCTTTCTGAGAGCTGCGTTGATGTGCACCACCACACTCTCCGTCCCTCCTGTAGCCTGTGCTCTGCTGTACTAGGCTGCCTCACCAAGGTACTGTAGTGTTTCTTAGGGGTTTCCACTGTTCCTAGTTTCAAGCTTCAATTCTGGCCCAGAATGCAAGAGAGGGACGCTCACACCGACTCCTCTCGGGGCCCTGGGGCCTGAGCTGGAGGAGACTCCAGGTTCACAGATGGTTTTACTCTTTAGGACCTCAGCTTGTTTCCCGTTCTTTCTTCCTCAGGACTTTGGGCTGGTCCTTTCTAATCCTTCACTAGGCTCTCCAGCTGCTGTCTCTGAGATGGCCCAAGATGAATAAAAGATACACTAGCTACCAGGCGTGTCGGGTTTGGCATCAGGAAAGCTGCTCCTGACTTCAGCCCTCAGTTAGAGGGACTCATTCTTCCAGTGCACATGTGAGAACTTCTCCAAAACCTCACTCTTGTACAGGAAAGGGAGGAGACACCTTGACCCCTTAATCTTTAGGATCCCAAGGGTTTCCTTGAATAGGGAAGTCTTAGCCTCAGCCTCTGACACCTAATAGGTGTCCAGTGCCTACTTCATGAGGAAAGAGCTAAAGTATGAAATTTGTTTTTCTTGGGTGGGGGGAGTACCTATGAATTTTTGTACTTAGTGGCATTCTTAAAATTTTTTTTTGAGAGCAAGTCTTGTTTCTCTCTATCCCGGATTGTCTGGGGCTCGATGTGAAGCTCCAGCTAGCCCCACATTTATGAGACCCTTGCTGTCTCGACCTCTTGATTGTCCTGATTACAGACACAGCCTACCACGTCCATCTCAACAGCAATGGTTTTTATCTTGAGCTCCATACATAAATACCGTTCTACATGACTGCTCATCCCTTAACTCCTGAGCCACATCTCTAGCTTCATGGCTGCTCATCTCTTCAAAGAGGAAAATTAAACTGTGGAAAAGCTATTCTGAGGGGGAGTGTACAGCAGCTGGACAGCGTCTGCTCTGGGCCCAGCAGAACCGGCTGGAGGTTTCTCCACTGGGCCTAAGCATATTTGAATGAATGTATCCAAGGCTGAAGAACATAATGCCACAGAAGCAAAAACGTAGATCAGTGGTTTCCCTTTGGTTTGATGCAAAATTTAAAGCCTTTCTCGGCCTGTCTGGTCTCACTTGTGTCATGGCTTTTGTGTGGATCCCCCACCCTTGTAAACTAGGGTCTGACTTTCTATAGTGTATTCTAGCCCAGGTTGGACTGCACGCTGCCCGATGAGCATGACAGCCTGTCACCTCCCCAGGGCTGGCTGGCAGTTTAGCTATGCTGTCTAACAGGGCCTCGGGCTTCATGGTATCTTCTTGGACATCTATTTCTTTATCTAACAAGGTACTCTGCTTCATTCTCTTCTTGCTCCCATCTGCCTTGTTATCTCCCTGAGCATTTATATGCATGCATGCTACTACTGCATGGCTTCCCTAGAACATTCAGGCAGGTACCCACTCACTTCTCTGTCTCCCCAGCAGCTAGTGTGACTCTGACTTTGGGCAAATGTTCACAGAATATTTACTGGGTGAGTGAATGAGTCTTCAGCTTGGGAATGAGAAAAATCATTCTAAACATTCAATTGTGTGCTATGGGGGGAAAGGACCTGTATTCTGTACGGCATCTTTAGATACTACTACAGGGGGAGGAGCAGACTACAGTGAAGGAGTGGCAAGCATAGGGAGTCAAACAGAGCGAGCTGCCTTGGAAGCTCTGATTCCTCTGTTTCTGGAAACCATTAAGCAGAGTCCAGACACTCTCTTGACAGAGATGTTGTATCTCTGAGGATGGTCTTGGATGAGATACCTGTATCTAGAAGGGCCTTGGATGGAGGATGACCTGCAAATCTTTTTCAACCATACATACCTCATTTCAAACTAAAATTGTATAGTGGTCCACACACGATACTGTTTCCAAGATGCCAGTCTTCACTGTGTGTATTGGGAGGTTTTTTTTTTTTTTTTTTTTTTCCTGGAAGACTGGAAATGCTGGTAGCCTCTATCTTTACCTATTGATTTTTGCAATTTTGATTTTCGTGAAAATCCAATGCCCTTTAACACTTAGCAGTGATTCTCTGCCTATGGTGGGGTACCTGAGGGGGGGGCTTCTTAAATTCTTAGAATCTGGGGCTCTTCATTCTAGAGCCAGAACCACTGGGGGTGAGAGCAGGAACTAGGATTTGAACAAGTGTCCAGGTCACATGAGGGCCACCATTCCTAAGCCTTCCCTGTCCATAATCCTAGTCCTCAAACCCTGATTCTAGGGTTTATCGCCAAAGGGGCCATGAGCCGCTCCATGTCTCAGACATATCAAATTTGATCAGATAGAGATGGAGAGAGAGAGAGAGAGAGAGAGAGAGAGAGAGAGAGAGAATATGCAAAGACTCTTTCCTGAAAGGGGCTACCAGCCCACCATTTCCAAGGACCGATTCTTCTACAGGAAGTGAGTACTCCCAAAGCTGGAGGGAATGGTGGTGCTCCTGACAGAGATATGGGAACAAGAGGAGGCTATGTACAAAGTCAAGGGCACGGAGTCAGGAGAGAGCACATCTTTGCGGGTATTACAGAGTAGTTTAGTCTAGGGAACTAGTGGGACAAGGTCTAGATCTTGCATCCTATTGAACAGACTGGAAAAGGAAAAGCAAAGAAAACCTTGTCAGATGTCTGTCTTTGCTGTGACTTCCATTGTGCCCTCCCCGACAAGCCCAGCACATAGGTACCTAGCACCTAAAGGAGACTTCTTGGGGGCAGCTTTTACACATCTCCCTGGGTAAGAGCTGCCATGAGCAGTGCCTGGCTGGGGCTGTCAACTGTCAGTAGTTACTGGCTTGAAAGCCTGCATTCAAAGCAGGAATTGGTTTGTGTGTGTGTGTGTGTGTGTGTGTGTGTGTGTGTGTGTGTGTGTGTGTATTTTTTTATCTTGTGCCTTTAAATGGATCTCACATTTTCCAGGTGCCCAGCTGGGTCTGAGTTATTGTACAGAAGTTGTGGCCCCAGTATGACTGTCAGACCACCAGAATGGTTGAACTTGCAAGCTAGTCTCCTCACAAACCTCTTGTACGTCTGCTGGCTATGCATAGAATGCAGAAGCTCACATTAGTTCATATCTATCATAAGATGTGTGTGTGTGTGTGTGTGTGTGTGTGTGTGTGTGTGTGCTTGTAAGCTTGTTCATGTGTACTGTTAGGGGGAGAAAAGATCACTGCATACCTGGAAGACCTTGCTAGAGAGTTCTGCAGCTGGTGGAAAATGCTACCCCTGATCTAATCTTCAGAATCACTCCCTCCCCACTTTTGCAAAGGCTCATTCCTTTCCCATTGTCTCCTGAGGATTCCCGGGAAACAGAGAACCTGACACCCACAGGATCACTTAGGAAGGTACAATGATTTTCACAAGAAAATATCTTCGACTAGAACTCTCCTCACCAAGTAATCAGTTACCAAGTACATATGAGGCAGAGGGAGAGGAGTTTTTTTGTTTTTGTTTTTGTTTTTTTATCACTGTGTTGGACACAAAAGTCAAAGAAAATCAAAACACGCTGCTGGGTTTACACGAACTGTTATATCCTTTAATAATGCAAAGGTGTAAACTTCATAAAGTCTTGCTGATTATCTACACAATGATGTTAGCATTCTTATTAGTAGAAAAATGTGATCTGAACCTGCTGTATAAATATTCCAAAAAAATATGAGCAGAGAACCCTCATGAAGATACACGGTGTACGGTCTGTACTAATACACAGTGCAGAGGTGGGGGGGGCAAGCTTACTCCCTTGGAGATTCCTGGGAGCTGCTCTCTTAAAGACTCCTGGCTGGGCCAGGAGTCACAGCCTTCATATGGAGGGACACGGTGTCTGACAGGGGCTAGCGCACAATAAAGCTGTGTCTGGTAGGGCACACGGTTACAAGCCACAAGTCAGCTGGAATAAACCAGCTGGGTCCTGTGTCTGCTGAGAGCATAGAACCATGATATGGCTCTGGAAGTTTAGGTTGATCTCCAAAGGTCCCTCTAGGAATATTGACACTATCCATCTCCTGTGAGTGGGTCAGAGATGAGGCTGAGGCAGACTTCTCTGAGCTGAGTTCTCCTAGAGTGAATTCGTGTGACATCTGTCCAGGGTCATCTGAAGAGGACAATGGTGGGACCTCTCTTGCCCTCCCTGACACTTTCCTTAAGTGACCTGTGACTCTCACATCAGGCCTTGAAGCCCATTTTTTTTTTTCCTCTGCTGTACTGCCCCAGGGCCACCTTGTTTCACTGAGCTGGTGGGAAGAGGCCACGGGCCCAGAGCAGAGGTTCATATTGGAGAGAGGGGCACTGTCAATTTTAGCTGCTGACCAGTGTGAAAGCTTCTATGTTGAACACTTAGGGATACTGGCAGGTGGCAACACACCACACCAGCAGGTGGCAACAGCCTGCAGACCACAATTCGGAGTCATTTGTCTTCCCAAAGGCAAAGGCTAGTCTTTGAGCAATACAAAAAAAAAAATAACAACAGAAACAAAATGGGTAAAGAACCAAAGAGAACATAAATTAAACTTCCGTGGAGATGTTCAGAGATGAGATAGGTAGAATGACGGGCGCCATGTGAGGGGAGGGAGTTTTTATTCATTAGAAGGTCCATCACACGCTGATACTATTGGGTGGGGTTCAGCCTTGGCTCTCCTGTATCCAGTTGTGACATACCCACCTCCTCTTCTGGGTGATTGCCCAACAGCAACAGGAGTTCCTGGCTTTTCATAAACATTTAAAAAGTGTCATGGAGGCCAGTAGGCAAGCTGGGGCACCCCGGAAGTGCTGACAGGCACACTGCCTGATTTATTAATACTGTAGGGGATTCGAATGTTCCTCCACCCCTTACCTTGTGCTCTTTGGAGCATGCAGGGAAATGGTGGGGAGGGTGACTGGATTCACAGTGGATGCTTCCAAACTGCCCAGTATTCTGTGCTTATGGTGATGATGGTGGTCACGGCTGGACCTGCCACCAGGACCTGGAGGTTTAGTGCTCATTGGAAGCATCCTACTGTGGAGTGGAATAATCAAGTTTACTGGGAATCAGATGGCAAAGCCCATTCCTTTCGGGCATTCACAGAGGCAGCAGAAGATGTTGAGACTAACACCAGCCCTTTCCAGAATGTTCATCAGCTCCAGAGAACAGATGATTTTAACTTTTCCCACCGCCTGGGCAACAGGGGATTTAATTTGCCTATCAGGTCAGCAGAATGCTCAGGCGAGTCACCCCAGGGGGCTCTTTCAACATGGGTACTTAAATACTTAAATGCAGGCGAAGCTAACTACTTGTCCAAAGGTGGTAGGCGCAGTGTTAAGAGACGAGGGACCCACGTGTTGACCTTCGCGATAATCTGAGCCAAGCTTTAGATGTCTAGAATTTCTCTACTGTTGAACTTTAGGTATGAACAACAGTAGAGACACAAGCAACAGATGGTAGTAACGTCTCCATAAACCTTGCACAGTGTTGTTTTTTTAAAAAATAGTATTGGAAGAAAGATCTCTCAAAATTCTCTTCTTCACATATATTCTTTACTACTATTAAAAAGGGGACAGATTCCATAAGAAGTGACAAAAAAAGTATCACCTAATGACAAAAATCTCAGGAGGTAAATCTGTTTCCAATCACCGAGACCTTTCTTGTTCACCCAGGACACTTGCTCAGTGGCCGTGGCTGGGCAAGTGTGGTCCTGCCAGGTTCTTTCAAAGAGGGACAACTGATCATTTTCATAGGAACTGGGGTTTTAATCAAATATAATGTGGTGTGTGTGTGTGTGTGTGTGTGTGTGTGTGTGTGTGTGTGTGTGTGTGTGTTTTCAAGTTCCTAACAGAGCAAAAGAAGAGTCATTGCAGAGAAAAGCAATGAGACCAAGGTGTAGGAGGTGGAGCTTCCTCCCAGGGTGGCTGCAGGTGCCAAGCAATGGGTCCCAGAGGAAAGGTGGTTGTTGAGACATAAATTTGGCAGTGGGGATGTCCCAGTGACGTCCGGGGTGACAAGTGTGACGGCAGACACACGGGGAGGGGAGTTGTGGGAGGGGAGGAAAGAGAAGGCAGAGACAGAAACAGAGGAAAAAAAATAGATAAAAAAAGAAAGGAAAAATAGGTCAAATATAGAAAAAACAAGAATCCAAGGTTAATTCAACTTAGTAAGTTAGGCTGACAAAAGTTAGAGAGTTCAGCGCTCTATCAACATCATAGGCCGGGTCAGCAGCTCAGCAAGGCCAGAAGCAGCATAGCAGGTTAATTTGGGGGTCGGGGCCAGCGAGCAAATGAAATTAAAGTGAGAGAACAGGAGCCTCTGTGGTAGAACAGCAGGGTCAGAGCAGGAGAGGGTTACCTCTTGCTAAGACGAAGCCTCTTAGGAGCAGGCTGGGAGAATGTTCTTCGGTGTCTAGGTTCTGCGTGTGGAGGTCGATAGGCAGTGGAGAGCTGCACTATGGTCAGAACACTGGCAATCTGGAGAGCCGAGGCAAACCTGTCTTTCTACCGTACAAATCCCACCATCATCCATGTGTGAGGGTCCTGACCATCTTACCTTCTACCACCCTGCCAACCATGGAATTCGATCACAAATGTACATCTTGTAATGCAAAGAGGTTTTGTTCTCCAATTCCAATAAAATGGCCAGGATGGTCCAATCAGAGTCAAGTCCTTTTAGCACTTGGACAGCAGGCACAGAGTCACCATGGACAAGGCAAGTCCTCTTAACCCTATTTGGCTCTAACGGAAGCCTGGATGATGTTCTGCAAGGCCTGTGCAGGTTGAACACTCTAGCATTTTTCTCTTTCATGAAGGAAACCTAGAAGGTGAAGTTGCTGGCAGTGCCCAGCCTGAGAACACAGCGTGCCCAAGCACACTGTCCATCAATCTCATCTGGGGAAGAACCAGCTGATGGCCTGTTACCAAGGGTTTAATCTAAGCCTCACTATTCCCTGAATCCTAAGAGGTTCAAGTATGAATCTGGACAGATGTGTATGTCACACTCTTGATTTCAGTGGAAAACTATCCAAAGAACACAGGAAAGAAGAGACAGAGGAAAAGCAGGGCCACCTCCATTTAGACATCCTACTGAGCCACAATGAGGACAACTTTCTGTAGCCACTTCTAAGAACTTCCTTCCAGGATATGTAGAGACACAAGACCCTAAACTGAGCAAAAAAAAAAAAAAAAAAAAAAAAAAAAAAAAAAAAAAAAAAACCCTCCCCATGGTGAAATCAACCAACTGATACTTCTAATCTACAGCTTAAAACTCACCTGCCAACTGGCTGGAGGCACCACACATTCACCCACAAATTCACACACAAACAATCATAAAGAACCACACACCAAGCTTTCCTTCTGGGGCTACCCACTTTGGCACATATAACCCTACAGGGCAGGCAGCCTATCCCCTTTCTGGACTGACTTTCCCGGGGAAGAGCAATCTTGATAATTGAGGTCAGCAACTACGCAAGCTCTCCAGACAGGGCGGGCAAGATGGGCCTGCCCCAGGCTGTCTTCCTACCACACCTGACCATGGTAGAGCATAGGGGAGCCTCTCCAACAGTCTGCCACTATGTGATCTATGACCACCTCTCCTGCCTGTGGTTGGTATTTGGCTGGCCCCAAAGGCAAAGTGATGGCTGAAGAATTAGGGTCTTCTCTGAGGTATTTGCCCAAGGAAGGGACTGGCCACTGGCACAAGGCATGTGTCCGGAAATTACGGCTCTCACTTTATTCCCACACTTGAGTTGGTCCTGGATCCTAGAGACGTATCTGCATGTCCTAGGAGCAATGTCGCCACCATGGTCTAGCAGACTGGCTGCCCTTTCATCGATGGTGTGTCCCAGCATCTATCTTTTCCACTTGCTCCATTCCAAGAGGTTCAATTTGTCTCTGGTGCAGTGGAGAGGTCCTTCACAGATACGCTTGTAGCTAACTGGGCACCATCTATTCCTTCTCTTGGGGTCACCAGAGAGAAGAGATTTAGACCATGGTTGAACAGCTAAAGCAAGGGTCGCATATAAACAGCATAAAGCCAGTTACATTTTGTCCTAGTAAGGAATGCAGATGGCAAAGAAAGTCTCATTAAGGATCCTTGTTCAACCAGCATCCAAGGTAAGGTAGGAGAGTAGGGGTGTTTCCCATCCAAGGGAGTCCCATAGGCCGGTTAGCATTGATCTGTCAGAGCCAAGTCAGACAGGACCTTTTCCCCAGGATGCTTGGCAAAACTCTCCTAGGGGTCTGCCACATGTCAACCCACTCACTGCACAGATGGGGATAAGGCACACTAAGCTTGGCACGAGCAACCAGTCATGAGGATGGCTGAAAGCAAGCAAGTTGTCAGGGTTGTTCAGGCTCATTAGGAGGCGCGGCTTGTGTGCATTAATTCAAAGCGGAAACGGACAGAAAACAGACATGGCTGTACCTGGGATGGCCGTGGGCTGGGCTGAAGTCCTGAACACGAAGTGAGCTGCCTTGGACTTTCCTTGCTGGTTCTCGGCTACCACATATACTTCGTACTCGGCGTTCCAGTCTAGGGACTTGAGCATGACGTGGTCACTGCCGGATGGGAGCCTGATCTCTGGTTTCCACTCGGAGGCGAGCTTCTGAGGACAATCGGCAGGAAGGACAGAAGACACCAGGGAGTGTCAGGGAGAATACTGGGGAGACTGACTAGGGGACACAGACTCGGCGGCATGAGAGCCATGGGGTGAGTTGTAAGAAATGGGAATTGATGTGGATTTTCCATATTGGTGGAACCACCTAGTATGTTTGCCAAGTCAATAGTAGCAAATGCTGGTGTGGCATGGTTCACTGTCACACTAACTTCAGGACTGACGGGCAGAAACACTGTCCCCCACTTGTCCTATCTCCCCTATACCCTGGAATGCTGGGCCCATGGCATAAGGACTTCTTAGAGGAGTTAAAAACGTGTATTTAAGTTCTTGTATTTCACAATGCTCTCCACATTCTGACAGGTGAACATCACATAGATTCCAGTTTTATGAAAAATGCAAATTCTCATGTTGAGTGCATTCCACAGGCTAGGCTCTGCCCTGAGAGGTGGCTTCGCCATTTCTCATTACACCCTTGTTACAAGGCTGCTGGGGCATCACTTTGGGCTCTTCCTACATCTGAGGAGAGGTACATGGGCAAAGGTCAGGTGACTTCACAAAGTCACGCTACAGCCAAGGTCAGAGTCCAGCATGTTTAAGCCACAGACAGTATTTTCTTTTTCATACCAGGGAGCCCAGAAAGCGTGTGTTGAAGTGAACTGTTTTTTTTTCTCTATTCTGCAGTATGGTCTCGCATCATTGTGGCCGGACAGGTGAGGCTCAAGATTGGGACACTCTTGGGCCCACAGGGAGTATCCCGCTGTGCTTAGCGAATAGTGCCCAGGGCTAAGGGGAGATGAGAAATTCTAGGGATTCTTCTCACCTAACATTCCCTCTAGGTATGTCACTCATGTTTACTATTGAGTTTGTACCAGAAGGAAGTTTCCAAGGCCATTGCTAGGCAACCACCTCCATAACAAAACTGTGTGGGAGAGGCCTCAAGTCCTCTGAGAAATCTTCAGATGGGTTTTTTTAGTTGCAAAGCCTGTCACTTCACAGTCTCTGGCCTTTACAAAAGCCAAGTATGCTTCAGGTACACTCTGGGCATGCAAAGAGCTTTAACAAATATTTACTGGACGGGGGGCAGAACACAGCAATGTGTCAGATATGAGGTAGTCCAGTGGCCACCACAGGTCCAGGCCCGTGGCTGGGAGAAGAGATTTCCCCATGTAAAGTAGTTCTGATGAGCCACAAAGATGCCTCTAGGACTGTGGGAGTACTCATTCCAGGGATGTGAATGTTGTGGGAAAATGCTCAGAGGGGATTCTGGTGCCCTGTAATCTAACTCTAGAGCCTGGGCTGTGCTCTGTAAGTTACCTTTGCACATGTTGCTATGGTGTTGTTTTAACTAACAAAGAAGCTGAGCTGAGCATGTCTCTTTACTCTTCCTTCTCTGTCTCCCTTGGCAAACATCATTACAAAAGAGACAACCAGACGGTAAAGCAAACACGCAGGAAAGCAAACTTTATGCTATGTAATACATATTAATAATATGTGACTGCATTTAGCAAATGTTAGGCTTCAAAGTGAAAGAGGATGCTTAAAGTCACTGGGCTCTACAGGAGCTCAGCAGCTTGTTTCTCTGTCTGTTAAACGCAGTTGCAGTAACCATTTGGACAAGCACACATGGAGACTGTCTTCCTGCGGGCTAGTGTTCTAGTGGGGTCCTGCATCCTGGCTACCATTTGCAGAGCTTTCAAAGCATCTGGAACATTTTGGGGGTATCTGCATATACTATGACTAATCTGACAGTGCAAGTCATTTTATTCCCATTTTGCAGATAGGGAAATGGAGGTTTGGGAAGATGTGGTTATCTGTTCTTGAGACGACATGCTGGCAAATGGCAAAGCTGGAATTGGATGTCATTGAGACTCATAATAGCCATTTAAATAGATATGCTACCTTACTCTAAGTAGGTTACTCCTATTTCACCAGCTCCAAGTAAGCTATTCAGAGGTACCTGGCAAGTCCTGGCATCCTTCCCTGCAGTAAGCGAACGGCGGGACCTCCCGTATAGTAGTATCTTTGCACTGGCCCTTAAGCAACTTCCCCTATGATGCCAGCTCATCTCTGACTTCTTGAGACTCAGTTCAGAGAGTTGAATAGATAAAGGTCTGACCCTGGGCTGCAAGGTGTGCAAAGCCTGCAGTGCTCTGTTCTGGACCCATAAACCAATTCCATGGGAGCTATTCCCAGGAGAGACAGGAATGAAGAAACTTCCTGGGGAAAAAAAAGCCTTATTTGGGGCTTCCCAGAGAAAGCAGGCTGCTCTCTGGTTCATGATCTCCAACTACTAGGAAATCTTAGTAATGGGTTATTCCTAGTGTTCCGAGACTGTCCCCGTTCCTGGCAACAGCTTGCCGACTGTCTGTCTTTCTAAAACTGGAAAGGGAGGAGTGATTTTCAGTTTGGGGGTCAGTGATGACATATGGAATAGGAGAGATCTTAGCTCGGAGGTGAGCGAGCCAAAAAGGGGAGCTTGGAATCAAGTTGAATGTTTGCACTTGGACTGGCTGAGGTGCCAAGAAGATCAGGCAAGGGACCCTGCTTGCATTCTTGAAGCAAGTGAGGTAAGAACCTTGGCTCCTCATCTAGAGACCTCACCTAGGTGTGTGAGACCCTCAGGCGCTGGCTGGCTTGGTTGCTTCATGTGTAATGTGGTGGCTAACTGTAACCCCTGCTCCCTAGGTTCTGTGCAAGAACTACGCCTGGGTACTGCACCTGGTCCAGGAGACACGCTTGGTGAAAAGTAGTGACTGTTATATGACACTGTGACAATTATGCACAGAAGTCCTGGGTTATTGAAATAGCGATTTGAAGAAAAATGGAGTCATAAAAAATCACAGGGATGTCGCCATCCCAGTCATAGCGGAAGTTTTCAGAAGGTTCCACTGTGGGCATGGCTATAGGTCAGTCTTGGGGTTTAAAACCTTGACCACATTCCAAGAGTCTCCCACAGGATGTCTGGTGGGACCCTGTCCTATCCTCGCCTCCCCTGGGATTCTTGAGTTCTTGATTCAACACGACAGGTATCAAGGTCCCGGGGTGTGCACGGTGCCTCTGAGGATGAGAGCTACTCACCGCTCTGTACTTGACCAGATAGTGTCTGATGGGGGAGCCGCCGTCATCCTGCTTGATCAGGTTCACCTTGATGGAGTTCCCGTCCTCTCCCATCTGCCCTTCCAGCTTGGGTGCGCTGGGTTCCCCTGCAATAGCCAGCACATTTACATGAAATCTGGGTCCCCTGAATGATGAGCGGGCCCTTCAAAATGGGATGGAGTGATGCGGTGGGGCTGGGCACTTTGCTTGCTTTTTCAGAAATTCAAACGGTTAAGAAGCGATGAATGTAGAACCCTGAACCACCCTTGGCTGCCTCACTCGGTCTTAGCTGAGGGTGCTTTGTGGGAATGTTCTGGAAGACACTCCCTGTGAGCACAGCTCCTTTTCCGTCTCTCTCTCTGGGACTCACTTTTCTTCCTTCTACTCTGCAGGGTTGATTTCTACAAACCTGACACATCTTGACAGAGTGCCTGGGATATGGGCAAACGTAGGCAGGTTTGAGTAGGACATTTAAAAACATAGAATTACTTTTCAGAACAGCCCTGTGGTTTTTTTTTTATTTTATCCCTGGGTACATCGTAACTCACCCTAGAGTCCCGAGGGCTTGGTCACTGATGGGAGTGAATGACTCTGTGTTCTTGCAACTAGCTTTTCATGAATTAAATTTTATTGCTTAGGATCACTTAAAAATACGTTTCCAATTGTGGCTAAATAAAACACGAATGGCCATCGGCAAGTTTCCTGTGAATGTAACTACATTTATGGCTCAGTGGAGTGAGGGATAATCTTTGGCTCTTCAATGTATTAAACCAACAATCATTGCGGTCTTTTTCTTTGTGAGAGGAGGGGTGGTGGTGGAGGAAATGGCTTTAGTATTTTACAGTAAGAAAAATAAAGTTTCTCGTTTCTTTTTATTTGGGCTTTATGCTTACTTAGAGGGTAGCATTGGGAATCCAAGAGGGAGAAGGAAGATGGGAGGAATGGTAGTGTCAGGATGGCTCTGTACCGTGCTGCTGGTTTACTGTAGCAGCTGCAAGCAGACCCTGACAGAGTAGGTGAGGAAGTGTAATGCGAGGGTTGAAATTAAAACTCCATACTTGTGAGGGACCAGGACTTCCGGGGTGGGGGGGACCAGGCTCTGTAATCTATTTCCTGACCTCTCGGAGAGGCTGTACTCCATGTCGGTATGCCATGAGAGCCAGGAAGGGAAGAGGCACTAGGTAGAGAGACTAATTACCTCCCGCTGTACCCCTCACCATAAATGGAAGGCTTCAAGCAAAGCTGCAGTTTAGCCTGGTCTCCTTGTTCAGCTGTTGGGAACCTCCTCTCTGGGATTCAAAGGTGGAACCCGAGAGAAAAAGCACACACCACCCAGAGCGCTGCGAGGCGTCCCCGGAGGCGTAGCACATGCGTCATCTGGAGCTGGTTAGAAACCCAGACTATTTCTGTAACAGGACTGGTTGGTTCGATGTGTGCATGGGTGTGCTCTGAGAACTAGAAGAAATGGGGGAGGGGTGTACGCTGAAACGCGGGGACTCATAATCTTGATGTCGGAAGCAAAGTCAGGCTCAGTATCTGTTCTACGGTTGGGAATTTATGAAACTCAAAAAAAAAAAAAACCCACTAGAATGCAAAGGCAAATAAGTTGTATTAAAATACGTGTGTCCTGGTTTTTAAGCTTGAATGTAGCCGCTGTCCTCAGCTATTTGGAGGAAAGCATTTAGACCTAGTTCAGATATGTCAATCTATGCAGGCTTTTCAAATTCTGTTGGGCTTATCCATGGTCTTAGACAACAAGTCAATTGTGTCTACGCCATCATAAATGTCTGCTAGGGCACGAGGTGGAGTCTCCTTTAGAATAAGGCTGGGCCTTAATAATGCTGACCACAGCCGTGCTGAAGGAGCCATGAGAGAACTCAACTAGTTCTATTCTCTGAAAGAATTAAGGTGACCAATGCATCTCAGGGATCCTCGGACATCGCAGCCTTTAGCACTGAAAGCTCAACATCCCAGGAAAGCCCTTGGTCCTGGGCTGACTGAGATGAATGGTGGCCAGGAGTGAAGGGAAACGGCATTATAGCTTTCTATGCTGAGAATCCCAACATGGACCATGTTGGAGGCCCCTGGGGGAGGAGGGGATTCACTGGTCAGATGAAGTCTAAAGGCTTTGTTGAACCAACCACACTATTTCCTCCCGGAATAGAGCAATGTGGATATTCAAGGCATAATCAAGGGCTTTAAACACCTCCTCTAAACTCTGCTTGGTGGGAGGTATGAGCGTCATCAGCATCACTGCCATATTCTGTCTCCACATTTGCAGACAGTGAGTGCAGGATCCAACGTTAGGACCCTTCCACCTCTGCCATCCCTGCATGGGTGAATTTAGTGTCAACTCTTCCTTGACAGGCCCTCACAACACCACGAGGGTGGAAGATACGATAAATGACCATCAGCTAGCTTTTATGATGAGACACACCCTAAGATCAACACCTCCATATCTCAAAGACATTCAGCTATCGACTTCAGGCTTTACAATTTTTCAAAGTTTTCTTTAAAAAAAAAAAAATCAGAGAACTTGAAAGAGAGTTCAAGTGCCTTTAAAGACATGTAAATCAACAGACATATCTCCCAAGAGTCCCTGAAGAACCCAGCAGCCCTACTTAAGGTAGGGTCTTATCTCTGGATATGTTTCCGAAAAAAATGCATATAATTAGGATCTCAAAAAATGGCATACCCAGAAGTGAATTAGCCATCATTCTATCTGACAAGGTTACTCTGATACATATCTATTTTCTCTTGAAGTTCAGAGCATTTTATATGATATAGTATTTAGGTTACCATTTAGAAAGCTTTACCTACGATTAATCAGACAAATATATGTTGTATTGAGTTCTAGAATTGTCTATCAGGCAATGATATCTCAAAGGTGAATGAGACATGAGTTTTTAAACAAAATGAAAAACGTAATACAGTTGTGATTCATTAAAGAGATAGTGGGGTCCTTGGACAGTAGTGTAACCTTTCCCGTGACAGTATGCCTGAAGGAAGATTATTTTTCAGCTAACATGGAACTTTGGACTAATTTGGTGGCCCTTCGAGCTTTTGTAAGTGCATCAAGACTGGAGAGAGCAGTTGTTAAACCAATTGTCTTATGCGTCTCCACATGCTTGCCGCCTGTTTTCCATTACCGATTAGGAATCGGGCTCAGGAAACTCCTTTCTGCATGAAGCCAGCCATGATGAGAAAGGGGACACTGCAGAGGCAATGGGGCCTCAGCGTTAAAGAAGCTCACTGCTTAATTGAACACATTAGCAGAGGAAATGGTTTAGGGGGGTCCCAAGGTTCTGGGGTGGCTGCTGCTGTGATTGAAATCATTATGGGCAATTTCAGAAAAACCAATATTGTAATTATTTGTAAATGTTGGCTTGCCATTCATCAGCAATAGGCATGTTGCTTTAAGAAGACCCCTGGGGTTAATTATAGCCCTTGAGTATGGCTTCATCTAGGATTCAATTTCTCCCCCCTCAAATATTTTATGTTAAAGCTGAACACAGCACTACTTTAAAAATTAAACCTTGCCAATAACAACTATTCTGGACAGTCCTGATGTTTTCTAGCAGATCCTAAGTCAGGCATGCACGGAAAAAAAAAATGGTATGAAAAAGGCCGAGTACTGTCAGATACGCCATAGGCAGGCTGACGAGTGCCCTCTAAGAAACCATAATTGAAATGTTTATTTCTGGCCCTGGAGATTACAGGTTCCTCCTTTGGAATTACTGGGCTTCTGCGCCCTTCCTTAAATCCAAGTGGGCTGCACGCCGCCTTCCCTCTCATCTTCAGGGGCCTGGAGGTGGAAAAGACTTTGCAATAAAAATCACAGCAAGCGTGGGACTTGGGGAAGAAGCTTCTGTGAACTGGGAAAGGAGAGTAGGAGCCCCTGCTCCACTCCAGGAAGCCCAGTGCCAACGAGTGTGCTGAGCATGAGAGACCCAGGGCAAACAGCCCGTCAAGGGCTCCGTCTCCGCTCTCTGCTCATACATTTTAAATGCCGATTTTCAATTATGTATGGATTGTGTGTCTGCAGGTAGGTTTGTATACATAAGTGCAGGTGCCTATACGGAGGTCAGAGGGGGACATCAGAGCCTCTGGAGCTGGAATTACAGGCGGTTGTGAGCTGCCCAGTGTGGGGACTGGAACTATTCCAGGTCACCTGCAAAAGCAGTGCCCTTAAAAGGCTGAGCCACCTCTCTGGCCCTTGTTCACTCTGTCTTCTCTTTCAAACAGATCTGCACTGAGGCCAGCAATCTCAGCTATTCTCACAATTAACTACAGATTGACCTGGAGTTTGTATTGAAATGTAGCATTTTTACTATCAAATATCGTTGTTGTGATTTAAAAACACTGAACACGTGGCTTATCCCAACTCCCGTCTCTTTTGTTTAGTTACTTCTTAGCAGCCATTTTTAACCTTGGGTAATACCTTTTCTTATTCCGTGCCTCTCTATACAAGTCCAAAATGGAGGACTTCCCTATTCACACCGGAAGCCTGTTTCGGGTCTCCAGCTCAGACACATTACACTTCCGTCAAGCAATAGTATTGACAGGTCCTTTGGGATTTGCAAATTGCCTTGGGGAGTCGGGATTTAGAGTGATTAGGCCACTAATTCTCCTTCCTGAAATGGAGTTCTTAGGGAGAGATATCAAATGAACGACTCTAATGTGATGTAGGCTGTGTCTGCCCTCGGTCTTTATAACTCTCCCTGACACTCCCCCCACCCCGGGGTGGGGGCACCTCCCTGGATTTCCCATGCTTCTAAAGCTTAACTCAGTTATATTAAAGGTAAAGGTGCCAATTTGTCCTCAGCACTGTTCATCCCGAATGAGGTCTCTGGAGACAAGCGGCCTTTTTCTTCAGGGTTAAAGAGATGCTTGTGCTCAGGTGACCTGACCTTTACCACCCGAGTCCCTGGCTTCAGGGAGTATGGAATACGTTGGTAGGGGTGTGGACAGTTTGGGGTTTTACTTATTCAAAATGTGTATGGGTATTTCACCTGCACAAATGTCACGTGCACCACACCAGTGCCTGCTGTCTAAGGAGAGCCTCAGATACCCTCCGACTGGAATTAACAGCCGGTTGCAAAGCTTCCATGTTGGTACTGCGAATGAAACCCAGGTCGTTTGCTAGAGCAGCCAGCGCTCCTAACCACTGAGCCATCTCTTCAGAATCAATTCCTTAGGTCTTGGCAGAGACCTAAGCTTGACCTTGAACTTCCTGGGGCCAGAGCTCACTGAGGCAACCTGGTGCCAAGTCCGTTCCTGCCCCAGTTCTCTTAGGAGTTCTGAATGTGCGTTGGGGGCAGGAGGGAGAGGTTCGAATGACAGAATGCAAATTGGACAGCAACAAATGAGCTCTGACAGACTGAGCCACAAAAACGCCGATTCCATTCTTGTGGGTGGCAAGAAAGCACCAACGGATTAATTGACCAATTATCTTTGTTTCATTGTCCTTAAAAAACAGAAGGAAAAAAAAACCTGACCATGAAGGTTTGGCTTGTGGGCTGATCCAGGACAGAAATAACTATGACCGAGTGAACTCCGCTCCTGCCTCTGAGCCACAAGGGGGCGCCACACTTCACTATTTCATGAACATTGGTGCGGGTTTTAAGTGGGCTACCGGGACGTTCCTGCCCTCACACTGGTAACCTTAGGGGATCCGGTCCCTACGTGACCGACGCTTCAGGCTGATAACACTCCACTGCCCCCTCTCTGAGGACCTGTCCAGCTACCTCTCTACCCTGGGAGCCGCCAGGGTGGGAGATCCTTCGGAACAAAGGCAATTAGAGTAGAAAGTCTGTGTCGACCTGTCAGAGGCCGAGGCTCCAAACACACAGCTGTAAAAAAAATAAAATATAAAGGAGGGTGTGGAAGGGGCGGTTAGTGATGTTTTCGATCTAAGAAGGAAGAGTGGGTGTTAAAGGATTTAGTTCGTCAGCACCAGCATTGCCTAACACAAGTCAGGGTCAGTAGCTAAAGAAAAAAAAAAAGATCATCATGAAAGGGTGTGAAGGGAGCCATGCTATACATGCAACACGGTGACAGGGGAGCACAGCGGGCGGGCTTGTCACATTCATGCTGATGGTGGGAAACTGGAAGTCCCATTTACAGAGTCCTTGGACAATGACCTATAAAACCACTTCTCTGCAGAGGCACCTCAAGCTCTTCAGATACACAGGGGGGGCGGGGTGGGCTGGCAGTTTGCACAGAGCAAACTCACCCCAACAAACTCCCGATGCTGCCCTGGTAGGGACTTAAGTTTAAGTGTCTTTTCCACCACAGCTATTTGATGATGGGGGGTGAGATTCAGTCCCTGGCTTAACCTCCCTTCTCTTCATTCAGTGTTTCGGAAAGGAACATAGTACACAGGGCCTGGCTGATGGGCAGAGTACCCTGTACATGTTAAACGCATCCCAGGCAATTTAGGGTGGGAGCGGGTGAATAGAGGGTGGAACGGGAACACCTGACTTCATCAGCTGTTGTAAGTAGGATCTGCTAACAAGAGAGAGGCCGTTAGCTTATTTAAAGCATTTGAGCTCAGGCCCCAGTCACTTAAATTCTTACTAATGACCAGGAAAGGAGGTGAGGGCTGTCCTTAGCGAAGCTTCATTCTTTTACCCCAGACACTTTACTTGCTCTAACTTTTCATCCTCCTCCCCTTTTTTGGTTTAGTTGACCACTTCTGAAGACAGCCTCTCCTCAGGAGTGAACAGATTTCCCAGTTTCAGTGATGTGCTCCATTTCATCCCGAATCACAGCGTTTACTGCGATAGCCAAATTTGTTATTTTTTTGTTTAAATAAACAAATTTAAAATTCGAACTTTAGCATCTGCATTCACTTAGTATCCTACAGGGAAGTCCTGGGGAATTTTTTTCTAGAACGCTAACCACTTAGCAGTCACCATGACTCTGAAAGAAGTTTACCCCCGTTGGAAGCCAATGTAGGGAGGTGTAAAAGTCACTATATTTGAGGTGAGGGGTTCCAAAAGCTCTAAGATTTAGCAATCTTAAACCTCCAATGTTCTCTGTCCAAAGACTGACAGATCCAATTCCAATTTTTACTATGGATTAAATTATTACTGTGGTTTGCAAGGTTCTGTTGTTTGGGGGATTTTTCTGTTTTGCTGCATACCATGCAAAACACAAGACAACTCATTGTTGGAAATGAAGGGGCTTCTCTGCAAGTCCAGGTGTCTGGGTGTAAATGGGACCGGATTTAGGATGATGTTGCCACAGCTACAAAGAGAAAGTTCTTGGTGATTGTGAATGGGGAGGGGGGCAGGGAGAAGGACATGGGATACACACAGGGTAACACATATAGGGAGTGTGACTCAGACCAGGAACAAAGACCATGCAAGACAAGCTATTGAGATTTTGACTGTGTGGATGTCGCCCAATCAGTTCTCAGAGAAATGAGGTCAGAGGTGAGGTCGAATGGAGGGGAGGCGCTTGCATGCGCAGGCACACCAGGTAGTTATTGGTGTTAGTGTGGCTACGTGATCACTGCAGCCTGTATGTGTCTTTAGGGTGTGATGCGAAGTAAAACTTTAGTTAGGAGAGAACAGAACGCCTGTGACTCCCAGGGGAGGCTCTGATCAGGCCTGAGTTTAGTGGGGGAAGCTGAGAGCCGACACCTCCTTCTCTCTTGATGGTGAGTGAGAAACGTTTTAACAAGGTTGTGACAGGCGCAATATTAACTAATTATTTTGTCACTGTTATGCGCTTCATCAGGCTATAATTTTATTTCCTTTTCTGTAAGGGTCAATCATGTGCTTCTTGATTACACGGAGACTTCCAGTCACCGTTAATTGCCAAGTGACTTTTGCTTGATTTGTGCCTCCTGCCTGGGGGGGGGGGAGGGCCACTTTTGAGAAGTGACACCTCAGTCATCAATCCAAATTCTCATTTCAGAAAAGTCTTCCATTTATGCAAATTGTGTGAAGCACTCTCTGATTTTACAGGAGAGCAACCTTTGCACAGATCTACCTCTCTTTCTGGAGCACTTCAAGGTTGTGAAATATTTCCACAGGGGTTGCAACTCATCTTGGAGAAGTTGTAGTTTATGGAGTTGTGTAGTTCATGGGTATAAAATTAAGCAACAAGGCTAATTTTCAAAGCATATTTCCGGGAAATAATGTTTGTGAAGTCTGTTAAAAATTCAAGTTCCCAAACTCTACTGTGGCTAACATGGCTTTACTGAAAGGGCAGTTGGTGTGACCAGATTTCTTGAGGGAAAACATTAAACCAAATGCTGTCAAGTTCTCCAATTGCCATGTCAAGGTTGCAAGGACTATTGAATTCTAGACACAAATTGAGAGCCAGAGCAAATCTTTCAAATGGCTTTGCTGAATCTATCTGAGACAGGGAGAAATTCGTGCCAGGCGGTGGCTCCAGGTTTATTCCTCTAATCAGAACAAAGAGTTTTACCTTCTGTTCACCAGCGTGGACGACATCATCAGCACCATGCAAGCCACATGACAAAGTCACATGATACGCACGCACATGATTGGTTGAAAGGAAAGTGGAGGAGGTCACATGAAAAATACAAAAAAATTAAAAACTGATGTAAACAATGGGCAGGGAGAAAAAAACCAACAACAAAATCACAGACTAAATAAAAGGAGAAATCAAATTAAATTAGCAGCATCTATAGGGAACATTGGGAGGGCAGACATACTGCCCAGAAGGAGGAGAAAAACAAACTATATAGCGCATTTAGTTAACAACACCAGTAAGCATTAGATACAGTTGCAACATTGCGTATTAATACCACACCGAGGCACATGAACACTTTTAAAATGAGGGGGTATTTCTGTCAAGGCCCAGATGTCAATCAAGGTCAATCTCAGAATCTGTTAAAGGAAAAGAAAAAACAACAGCCAAGTTATTTATTCAGATTCCAGAATCGTCTTGGCATCCTTGGGGAAGTTGATGGCCTTGAGCTGTAGGTCAACAGGGAAGAGTCCTGAAAGAATAATAGATTGTGTTTAATTAATGAGAGTCCTTTCCTTTGTGCCCTGGTCAAATAGGAGAGGGAGAGGACTGAAGGACGCTGGGTAGTTTCTGGCCAGAGAGGGACTGCTTGGAGGGTCTATCTCCACTTCCTTATGGCACACTGGTGACGCTCTTAATACCCTGTGGGACTCCGTAGAGTCAAGGCACACATAAAAGGAAAAGGCCATCACAGGTAAAGGAATAGGTACTTTCTTGGCAATTGAGACAATGGCTGCATTAATACCAAAGAGCAGGAACCAGCCCTGGCCCAGCACACAGAGGGTGACATCAAACACATACTTAACTACTTATGAGTCCAACGATGCCTTCAGATTTGCCATGACTACGTGGATAAGAAAGGAGCTCGAGATTTACAGTGTAAACCAAGGCCTTTCTGTTTGAGTTCACCTAAACTCCTTTTACTGTGTTATCCCACACTCAAGTTTGGGACTGAACGACTGAAAATTCTAAGGAAATCCTTAGGTTTCCTATCACAACTTTCACAGACCTTGGGGTGAGGGAAGGAAGTTCTAGCTGTTGACAGTTGAGGTTAAGAGGGAAGGGCAAAGACGTGAAGTGAAGGTATCTCTCTGAGAGTATGCTGCTGTTTAAAAATAAGAGAGAGAGAGACGCTTCAGCTGAGTGCCATATCCCCTTGCCACTGCGAGCTAACAGAATGCATGATCTCATGCTCTGTCATGACACTAGTTCTTGCTTCGTGTGCATGGAAGGGATTATATGCGACAGGCAGTTTCCCTTGATATCATTCATGAAAACTTTCTTCACCTATGGTTATAAACAGGTCATTATCATACACTCAGACACACATATACACACATATGCACCACACATAAACACACAGATACACACACATACACACATATACACCACACACATATGCCTATACATAACACACATTACACTCAGACACAAACATACACACATATATACCACACACACATATACACACATTGTACTCATACAAACACATATATACACATTACACTCATACACACACATACACACATTACACTCAGACCCACACATACACACATATACTTCGCACACATATACACACATATACACCACACATGCACACACAGATATACACACATACACACATAATACATCACACACATGCCTATACATATACACATATACACACATCACACTCATACACACACATACATATACACACAGAAACACACACACATACATATACACACAGAAACACACACACATACATATACACACAGAAACACACACACATATACACACAGAAACACACACACACACACATACACACACACACACACACACACACATCACCCGTGTTATCTGACTGACAGAGTTCTACAGGACCCCAGCTACTCTGTTCCCCTTGTACTGCGGCTCATATCCTCTGTATTCTGATTCGACAGTCACAAGTACATTCTTGCTAACTCAGGCTGCTGCCAGCTGGGACACCCTCTCCTTTATCCTGCTGTCCACTGGGACTTATGATTTGGGTCAGTGGTCAAGTGGTTCAAATAAAACAGACTCCAATGTCCTACTCAGATTTCACAACTAAGCAGCTTGTCTGTGGGTAGAAATGTCTGATGTGTAAAAAAACCGAAACACCCATCAGGGGAGAAATACTTCATTCCTTTTCAGGAGAAGTCTGGAGCCAAGATTGTGTTTCATTGACAGACAAGATCAAGAAGCAAAGAGGTGTCTCAAACAGGACAGGGTTGTGCAAATGGGTCCTGTAGCTTTCTCCTATTGCCTGGGACACATACAGCAGGAGGCTGGCAAAGGTCAGTGGGGGGACACTGTGGTAGGAAGGGTGTTGTTAGCTGCATTCCTTTCTCAAATGCAAATACACCGCAAACAAACAAGAAAACCCTCAAACCCATGCAGATGAGCCCAGCTTACTGTCAGGGCTCTGCTCCTCTCACAAAACCAAACCTCAAAGGCATCAGGAATTGAAAGTCATTGCAGCACACACCCAGAGGGACACTGGGAAGCAGACTGTAGCAGTCTTCCACAGGAGGAAAAACAATTCCATGCAGAACACACAGCCAGGAAACTCTCTCCCCTCTTTAATTATGTATCAGAAGCCTTAGCTGGGGTGTGGGAGCTGGGCTCTCCAGACCTGTCACCTGCCTTATCTGACTGCTGCTTGGTAGGGGGCCGGACAAGCTCTCCCTGCATTCAGAAAAGAAAACCCTGGCCACTTCCAGTGTCGGAACATACACAGTCAAATTCTCTTGTTGCCTAGCTGAGGCCCTCGGCACCCATGAGGCTTCACATCTTTAGGGCCAGCCTGGAAGCTTTCAGCAAGGACTCAGCCAGGTTTTCAGGCTGGTCTAGGGGGCTGCAGTTGTCCCCTGGATCCTACTGTCAGGAGTGGATGTCTGTACTTCCAACCCAGCAGTCTAGGAGGTGGCTTTGTTCTATTGGTTTTCAAGCAGCAAGTGTCCTAGGGGAACAGACTGAAGGGGCGGTGGCTCCTTCTACCGTGCGCTCTGCTGTGAGACGAGGGCCTCAGCTCCTCCTACCTTTCTCTGAGCAGTCTCTTCCTACTCCCGGACTTTCCTCACTTTAGTTTATTGCTGTGTGTGTGTGTGTGTGTGTGTAAGTGCACACATGCGTGTGTGCATAGTCACAGGAGGCAGACAGTAAAACTGTGGGAAGGAGTTGCCATTTTTACCACCCCGGCACCCCCACGTTTTCCTAATCCTTTTCTGTTTTTTAACACCATGTCCATTCAGAAAGGTCTCCTCAAGCACAAACAGTCACCCCTTATTCTTTGGGAGGAGGCTCCCTTTGCTTTCTTGGCCAAACAGACAACATGCTTAGGAAGCCACCCGAGGCTAGGAGCCTGCATGCAGTCACACTGTAGTCTGTGCTACTACAAGTGTCCAATCAGAGGCGCTGCCCAGAGAAGCCAGCTCTGTACTCACTAGATAGTTCTGTGGTTGGAAGGACAGGAAGAGGCCAGGTTGCTATGGAAACACGAAGGGCAGAAAAGCACTAAACACTGAGGGCCAGAAAGAACATAACACTCACAAGCCCAAAAGTACAAATTATGCATAAAAGTGTATGCATATATATCACATACTCACATACATACATGTATTTGTATCAGGGAAGGTACGTCAGCCACTCATTCCTGTCTCCATGATTTATCAATATTAACATAAATGTTTTGGAGAGATTATCAATGATTTTGCTGACAAAGGACTCAGGCCGCAAGAGTTAACATATCCCCAATTATTCTTTGGAATAGATTCAGTTACTAAATGTTGGACACTGTATTTTGTGTATTATTTCATTTAATCTTTTTTCTTTCTTTCTTTCTTTTTTTTTTTTTTTACAAATATGTATTCCATAAAGGGAATCTATCTTTAGTTTTAGAGATAAGAAATCTGAGATTTGGGGATTCCAAAGAGACTTTTCTGTGGTCATGAGGTCCCAGGAAGAAGGTCAGAGGAGAGCTTTGAACTGATGGCAGTCTACTTCTAAGGCCTAGACTCCTCTGGCCACAGAGCATAGCTTGGATTGAAATGGCAGAAAAGGTTCTCATTAGAATGATGGAAAGAGGGCTTGAGGCTCAGTTCAAACCTCTCATGGGGCCTCTGCAGTATTCTGGAGAATAAAGTCATCCAGGCAGGGCTATGCTGCTGTGTGTCTCTGTGAGCTGCTGCCAACTTCACCTCAGACAATGCCACACTTTGTCATCCCCACCCCCAAGGACCCCCCCCCCACCCCAGCTCAAAAGCCAGGTTCAAGTTTCCAAAGACTGGACCTGCTCCACACCACCAGATTCAAAGTCCTGGAGTACAGCACAGTAAAGAGAATGAGTGGAAAGAACCAGGCTCACCCCGCTGTGACAAAGGCCCGGTTCACGTCCCTGCTGGGTCAGTGATGCCCATCCAGGGTAGGCAAAGCAGAGCTTGATAAATGCTATAATCTTCATTATTTTCTTTACGGTGGGTAGGGAGTGGGAGTAGGCTCACCATTTGATTTTAGAGCAGAGATCAGCAAGCTTCACTTGCAAAGTGTTAAGTAATTTGTGCGGGCCATCTGTGAGCAGGCACTGTTAATTTCCCCACAAATATTTATGAGGAGTCTATGCACTTATGGACACGGTGAAAGCTACGGGCTGCACTCTCTAATTTCAGAGCTGAGGTCCAACTAAAATAAAGGGTAAAACCACAATGCCTCAAAGCATTTTACACGACCCTGCAGGCAGGACAGATTTTTTTTTTTCTCGGTAAATTCCTTTGGCTTTTCCAAATACAGGCTTTAGTCTGACCTGCTGGGAATCACATCACATCACAGGTGTACAAAGCAGTCTCAGGGCAGCTGTCTGCAGGGCGTCCTATCCAGAGCAAAGCTCTTCTTTTGTCTGCCCTGAGAGGACCTCTGTCTATTCCTTTTTCCCTTTGCTTCTTTAATAACCCAATGTGACTTTCCATTGCTGAGTTATCTCCCGGTGAAGTATATAACCTTAGGCAGACAAGTCTTGCCTGGTGGAAAGGAACCTGCAGGGATGGGGGTGAAGGAAGTAATACTCACTAGCTCGAGGAGACAACGGAACAAAGGTGGAGGAGTTAGCAGGAGCCACTGGAGAAACAAAAATGAAGGTGAAAAAAAATGGGGAAAAGGTCACTGGGAGCCTACGGATGCTGAATTGGGAAAGAAATGGGAGTAGCAATCCTGGGTGCTGGTATGAGGAGCTGGTGGGAAGCAAAGTTGGAAAGAGAAAAGAATGCATGGGACAGGTGGCTGGCACACTGGCGGACGGTATACACCTTGAGCCCAAGAGCCTGGTAAGGCTGGCGTGTAGGTGAGGATTGGCCAGGAGCAGCTGAAGAGGCCTCAGACCTTGACTGAGCACAAACAGCTGCTTGGGAAGGGTCACCTGTGTCCATAAGCTCTGAGGGACAGGAGGACAGAAATCTGGGCCTCGACTTAATGGGAACCTTAGCAAGAGAAGAGACTGGCTTTTCAGGTAACACTCTGGATATGTGTTTATATATAGAGGTGCATGTGTGTACCTCTCCTGTCTGTGTTAGTGGGTGATCGTACACACCTTTGTGTGTGTGTGAATGTCGAGGCCAGCTGTTGTGTTCTTCAATTGCTTCTCCACTTTATTTTAAAAACATTTTATTTTAAATCACATGTGTATGTGCATGTCTTTGTGTATATGTATGTGTGTGTGTATGTGTGTATATGTATATGTGTATGTGCATGTCTTTGTGTATATGTATGTGTATGTGTATATGTATATGTATATGTATATGTATATTTATATGTATATGTGTGTAGGTATTTGAGAAAACCAGAAGGGGCCATTGGATCTTCTATAGCTGGAGTTACAGGTACTTGTGAGCTGTCTGCCATGGATCCTGAGAACTTAACTCTGGTTCTCTGCAAGAGTAGACCATGTTCATAACTAGTAAGCCCTCTTTTTAGTTCCCAGTCACCTTACTTTTTAAGATGGCGCTCTCTCATTGAACCTAGGGCTCACTGCTTCAGGGAGTCTCGCTGGCTACAGAGCACGACCCCTGTTGTCCCTATGGCCCTGGCCCTGGGGTCACAGGCACATGTAGTTATTCCTGTCTTTTTTACGAGTGCTAGGGACTGGACTCAGATCCTCACTAGTATACAGCAAGCGATTGAATGACTGAGCATCTCGTTTGCCCTCTTGGCACGTATAGCAAAACCTATACATCTCACTCTCTAACCTGAGTAACTGAGAGAGATGGAATTGGTCATGTTCAATGACAAGGGACAGTCGGTTTTTATACAGAAGCCTCTGAAAACATGGCTGCTTTCCAAAAGTCTTCCCTAGAGATGGTGATTGTTTACACTGCAGGGGAAGAGTGAGACAAATAACATTCAGTGTCATTCCCTCGCCCCCAGAGGAAAGAATCACTAAAGATACAGGATCCTCATAAAGAATCCCAAGTACCTTTCGGCATGGAGGATGCTTAGAGACTGCACACTGGGACCCTGAATGGGACTTTGGTGTTTGATTGACAAGTACCCAGAAGCTGTCTGTCAGTGGTGACAAAAGGCGGTCTCCTCTGGGAACTTGGTGACGGAATGGGAAGGCACCACCCTATTGGCAGAGCTGCCTCGGTCAGCTTGGTTTTTCCAGTACTTTTCAGAGGACTCCATCAGTGCCAGTGTCCCTGATGTCAAAGTAGTTTGGTTACCAATCTTTCATGAATAGGCGACTCAATTAATTAAGGTAAATGTCTCTCACTTTCGTGTGTGTGTGTGTGTGTGTGTGTGTGTCTGTCTGTCTGTCTGTCTTAAGGCATTTGTGTTCATGTTATTTTGGGAAATGCCTAATTCCTTATGTATTTTTTACCATGTGCACTGCAAAGCATTTAAGGTGTCACAGAGAGGACAGCCTATCAAGATAAAAATCTCAAGACACATCTTTTAAGAAACGTTCACCTGATACACTCTATTTTGTTTCCGGGCATAGAAGCAAAATCAACAGTACCAACTAGGCCATGGGATGCTGCGAGTGTGTGGTTTGGTGACAGAGCAAAAGGATTCAGCAAGAAAGCAGAGTAAAGGTTTCCAGCAGGGAAGCAGCCTCCCTGCGGCAAGCAGGTCATGAACTGACTAGGAGGGGGGTCCCGAGTCCACACAGGCATCGAACTTGAAAACACATGCACAGAACGCTGCCCAGGTTAGAACTTAGTCTGTTTAGACTCACAGCTTTCTTTTCTCCTCCATGCACCATACGTGCCCTCAAAAAACCAAATCATGCTTTGCCGTGCAGCCAGCTGGGAGGCTTTAGCACTTTTGCTACTTCTGCCTGCTCTTCTCTGGCCTTGATAAACCCACACCCCTGACTGTGCAGACGTTTTCTAGGGAACCAAGAAAGCAACTCTATCATTGAAACATCCCAAGAAACTCCAACAGTTGCTTAATGCCCAACATGGTCTCAACTAACCCCTTCAACTCAGAAGTCTGGCAGCTAACCCTTCCGGCCCTGTGTCTTCTCTCTCCTGGGATTAGGGGTTACTCTCTGGTCCCAAGTTCAGAGCTGCCAGTCAGTCTGTGTCTACACCTATAGTCCTATAGGGTAGGGGAATGGTGTCTGTGGATGAGTGCGGGCTTGGGGAAAGCACACACAGATCAGTCCACGGATGATTCTTTATCCGAGTTCAGACAACTTTCTTGTCTTCCCAGAAGTTGGAGTGAGGACCCAGAGGAGACCCTTGTGAAGACTTGCAGCTTCACAGGAGAAGGAGAAGAAGGCTTTGTCTCAGCAGCGGTAAACACTGGCTTCATCTCCCCACACTGTCCTTTCTTGGGACAGGCAGGATGTTCTCGCTCAGTGACTTGGGGAAAGCTTATGGAGGTTAAAGAAAAGACCCCACTGAGGTTTCTTCAGGGAATGTGCTCTTCCCATGTTTAGCAAGACACTATGCTGATATTCTGTATACACTTCTAAGATGACATGTCACTTCTGCTTGTTAGAAATAATCCTTCTTAACCCTCCCTCTCTCCTGCCCTCTATCTCTCCCTCCCTCCTTCCTTCTTTCCTTCCTTCCTCCTTTCCTTGCTTATTTCTTCCCTCCCTCCCTCCCTCTCTGTCTGCCTGGAGGTTTGAGTCTGTGGTGTTACAGAGGCCAGGCAATTGTTTTACAGTTGAGATATATCACCAGTCCTTTCTCTGTTCATTTTATTTCAAGACAGGGTCTCACTAAGTTACCCATGGTAGTCTGAAATTCAGTCTGCAGCCCAGGCAGGTCTTGAACTTATGATCTTCCCACAAAGCGTTTTAAGGCCCATAAGGCCTGGTGCTTATATTAACTCTTTAAATCATACCTTTATTCTGTGATTGAGAAAACCAACTTTTGTGCTAGTTGTTGCCAGGTCACAGCCTTCTGCAGAGGACCCTCAGGGTCTGCCCTAATCACCCATGTTCATACTACTAGACAATAAAAGACTGAGTCCAGGGTCTACCTTCTCTTAAAAACTAACAACTAAAACTAAAAGTAAATATTTTAATTAAACACATAATTCCTAACACGACTTGAAGCATACCTTCTGCTGTATTACAAAAACAAGCCCAACTGTCCAATAATCCTGTCTTCATAAGGCCCAAGCTGGTAATGAATGGGAACTATTGTGACCTTGGGGGCCAAAACCAGTTCCTCCAAGTCAACTGTAATGGCTGCAGAGAAGTCAACAGAAAGTCTTATTTGGGCCTCCCTCTCTAGCTAGCAAAGCTGGTCCTTGCTTACTGATCACTTCCTGTAGAGAAGGGGCTAGCCGAAGCAGCTTAGAATTGCTGGAAGGATCCAGAAGGAAGAGCTGTCTCACCAGAGCTGCCTTGGGGCGCAGCTGTCAGTCCTCCTCACTGCTCCCTGTCTGCACCCCTCACTCTCACAGGTCCTGATTCTGACACCTTCCCTAGCTGACGCACTCAGACACCAACTTGCTGATAGCATAACATCCATACTCAGCTACTCAGTTTTTGCTGTTGCTGCAGTATTTTTGAAAGACTTTTTATAAGTTTCCAGAGTGCCTTTTAGGATCTATCAGCCTTCTAGAACAGTGTATAGCTTCCGGAATATCTTTCTGTCTGGGTCTGTCAGGTACCTCCACACTCTGTTCTCTAGGTGCTCAGCCTAGGGAGAGCCAGACCTTGACAAAGAGACTTTTGGGATTTGGGCTTTTTTTCAGGCGGAGGGGGTCAGAGCCAGCTCTACTCTCTGTAGCACCGGCCACCTTCCTTGTTTCCTTTGTTCTCAGTGTCCTCTGTTTCCAGTTTATATCATTAGGGTGTCACTCCCAGGTGACTCTCCCTTTCTCTCCATGCTACTGGGTAGCTACTAAGCTAAGTGGCCAGTCTTTTCCCAGAACGGGGAGGTAGACTGTCAGTAATCCAGTGCAAATGAAGAGAGCTGATCAGAACCAAGGGCTTAGTTCCCTCCCCATGCCCACGGCAGGCAATTGCCTGCAGGATACAGTATAGCTACACCTTTCTGAGAGCCCCACTAGGCCTTCCCACCAGTTGCCTCTGTTCCCCCTCGTCTACGAACTAACAGATAAGCCAGGAAGCATGCGAGCTCCATTCTCTTACTTCCTAAAAACAAAGAGGAAGATTATTTTTGGCTCCTTCTCCTCGATCATATTTGGAACAATGTCCTCAGGAGGCAGGTGTCACTCCGCTGGTACCAAAGGCTAAAAGTGAGGGGTTGCTATTAGCTTGTTACTTGGAGATTATCTGCAGATTTCCACCATGCTTGGTTCAGCAAACCTTCGCTTTCCACACAGTAATTACTACACACAAAGATTAATAAATAAACACAATTTCAAAAGACACGGAAGTCGCATGCTCTAGAACAGTAGTGTTAGCCTCCTGGAGTGACCTATATATGTTAACAAGGCACAGCTAGACTAAGGTCAGTGTGGTTAGGGCTCAGACAGCATCATCTACTTCAGCCTCTAGGGGACAAAAAAAGGGGCCAGAACTAAATTATGAACTAGATCTAGGTGTTAACACTATGGAAACAGGTAATGAGGTATGAAGAGGCACTTACGTGGAGGAGGGCTATCTGCATTTCCCATGGATGGAACACAGACGGAAAGAAAAGCCAAGAGACAGACCCAGGGGAAAAAAAATAAGATGTAAAAGAAATGAACGGAATCCATAGAGCACATGGAGCTGAAACTCAAATCATCAAATTACTTTAAAACAGAAAGAAACCGTTCTTGCAGAAGGACCGTGAAACAGCTCTACCGCTGGGAAGAGGTTAAGGGGGTCTTTTTTGTAGGCTCCCATGCTTCTTAGACAAAGAAGCAAAGGGTTCTCTTGTGTAGATTAAATCAGGGTCTGGGGAGAGCTTGGAGCTCCATGGTCACCCAGGAGAGCAGCTCCATAGCATCTTCATCTGCTGCAGGGACCCAGGAAGGAGCCTTGTGGGGAAGCAATGTGAATGGCAGAGGAACATAGCCAGGACAAGGCTCACCCAGAGCCTGGCTTCTGTGGGAGATGAAAGCTAAGCTAGGTAAGCATGGTTTAGGGGTGGAGGGAATGACAGAGAGAAGCTAGAGGCAGCCCTGAGTGGGAATCTGGGGAAAGCAGCTCGCCTGAAAGAGTCTGAGAGGCAGAGATGTCTGAGGAGTCATCTTGGGAAGGAAGCATCAAACTTGTGCATATTACACGGTGGGTACCCATATCTCCTCACAAAGAAGACTCTATTTTTCTCTCTATGACTTAATTTTGTCACTGCATAGAAAGTGCAGGCACACATGGCATGAGCAGTCACTGTCTCTGTCGTCTTCCTTCAAGTCACAAGGTATTTAGGGGCCTCAGTGTCTTGGCTCAAAAACCAGCTCTCCCAACTCCTTCCATTTGCCCTGCATGTTGTCCCCTCCTTGGTGGCCTCTGGCTGCTATTCTAATGAACTGGGCCACCCATTAGGACAGTGAGTATCCTCCAGACATTTTGAGAATGAAAGTGAGTGCAGATCAGCCATCCCTGAGAACCAGAGAGTTGAGTGGGCCACTAGGAACATGGGGACCCAAAAGTCAAAAGCTATCTTCTGAGCTATGATAGGGGCCGGCTCAGGGTCCCTTGTTTGTCCCTGAGGAAAAGAGGGAAGAGTGTGAATGTGGAGAGAGACAGAGCAGCTGGCTGTACTTACGGACTGGCTGTGTCTTGAACTCAGTGGCTGCACTGATCTCGCCCAGCCCCTTGCCGTTGAGGGCCGCCAGTCGTACCGCGTATCTTGTCTCAGGCTTCAGGCCCATGATGGTGACAATACCTTCCATGTTGGCTGTTGTGAGAAAATGGGGCTGATTAAAAGAGAGTGCCCGTGTACAGGGGAGGAAAATGCGGTGGAAAGTGGCATGGCAGGTCTTCAGCAAATTAAACACAACCGTTGTTTGGGAACTATGCAGAAAGATTGAAAGCAGGAGATGAATGGATACCTGTGTTCACATAGGCAGCGTGAAGTCCCAAGTATACAGCAATGGTCCAAAGTCACAAGCATCCTTGATGACTTTTACACAACAGATGAATGGATTAATGGAATGTAGCAAGGACCAATGGTGGGGTGTTTACCCAGTCTTGGGAATGGAACATTGACACATGCTATGATGTGATAAACCTTGAGAAGATTTTGTTAAATAAGTAAGCAGATACCAGAGGACACATAGTACACGGTTCCACTCTCATGAGGTACCTACAGTAGTCAGCTAGGGAGCCACAGTGGAATGGTAGTTGCCAGGGACGGGGAGGTGGATAAAGGAGGAATTAGAGTTTCTGTCTGTGGGGATGAAAATGCGCTGATGCTGATAGTTGTGACAATGCTACTGACTTGTATACTTAAAAATGGTTAAATGCAAAATTCACGTGAATTATTTTTACCATAATTAAAATATAAGTAGAAGCGATCTTTTAAAACAGAAGGGACTGAGGAGGTATCTCCGTGGATGAAGTGTCTATTGTGAGAGGAATACTTGACTTCAAATCCCAGAAGCCATGTAAAGGCTGGGGCGGAGGCACTGTAGCCCAGCACAGAGCAGACACAGAGAGGCATAGAGTACTGAAGCTCCCTGGTCAGCCAGCCTAGCTGAAGTCATGATTTTCAGGGCCAGAAAGTAAATGTGGGGAATGACATTGGAAATATTTATCCATTCATGGATACTTGATGCTGATTCCAGAAGGGGGACACAGAGAGAGAGAGAGACAGAGGGGGGTCACACACACACACACACACACACACACAGAGAGACAGAGAGAGAGAGACAGAGACAGAGAGATGGAGGGAGAAGGAGGAGAAGGAGGGAGGAGGAGGAAGAGAGGAGAGAGAAAGGAAGATGGGGATATTTAATCTTGAAAGACATCACTGGATTGACTTTGGAGATAGAACAGGATTTATTCATGGTAGATCTGTCATCTTGCTGGCTTGTTACTGTCGGCAGTACATGACTATCCTTGAGTACGGACTATTAGGGATGTCCAGGTGTCATCAGAGAGGAGGCAGAGAGCAGAGTTGGGGACGCTCTGCACTCTTCCCCATTGAGCTCAGCACCTAAGCAGGTCTTCTGTCTAGAAATCGTCTGAGATGTCCCTCTGTCCTGGTGAGGTCACAAGAACTAGGTGCTGAAGCAGCAAGGGACAGAAGGTCAACAACTCTATGGAAGCATGACCCTGACCTAACTCTAGCTGAAGAGTTCCTAACTCTCGAAGAAGCTGAATGGGATGGCAGATGGTGACATCCTGCACGTTCCCTACCTACACAGTCGACAAGGATCTGATGGATTCGCGGGTGGGCGCTAGACTCACCTTCCTTGGCGTCATACCACTTGGAATGCCATGCTTCTTCACCCAGCGACTTCCACTCAGCCTTGTATTTGAGGATGGGAACTCCACCTGTGGCTTCTGGTTCATCAAATTGTACCTGTGCTGTGCTGGAGTATGGTTCCACCCGGTCGATGGATGGGGAAGACGGTGTATCTGTGAGAATACATAGGGACACCCAGGTCACATATATAGCCCAAGACCACAACGCTCAATTTGAAGTATTTCTCTCATGTTTCTACTCGTCTCATGAATCCTAACGTAAGAATCTCTGATTTTGGAGACTCCACTTTCCTAGATTACTTCACATTCTCTTCAACCTATCCCATAGCTGGGTTCTCTCACCCTAAGTGGCTAACAGCATCTGACTCTTCAGAGCCTGATGTCGTCTTCTACCCCTTCACTGGTATCCTTGAAGTGTTTAAGATGGGCTAGCGAGGGCAAGGATGGTATGGAAGTTACCAGGAACGGCTCTTACCTGCTTGAACCAGGATGAATTCCAAGGACTCCTGTCCAATACGGTTCACCGCTGTGCAGTTGTAGTTTCCAAAGTCATTTTCTGAATCAGGGGTTACCTGTAGAAGGATAAAACCCATGGATTACAAGTGTCCCATGGGTGGCCACATTCATCTTTATTTCTTAGATACAGTTAGCAAAGAATACATCTTGTGAGGTACACATTCTCTATCCCAGTAGAAGTGGCTCATGGAAGAGACACATTCCATTTCCCAGTGCTAGCCTAGACACAAGGTCAGGATCAGGAAAGCTGAGGTTGGGCATCTAGAAGAAAGGTTCAGTTTCTTCTCCACCCTATGTTCCACAGTTTTGGATGTGCCAGAGAAGCAGGAGAAATGATGAATCTCATCCCAGGACCACACAGCCTGTACCACCCTGCCTTTCCCACCCCCAAATTCACCTCCAGATAGCTCGCAGATGGGGTGTTGTAGATCTTGATGTTGCTGTAGTTGGAGCTTGGCAGCAACTGGCCATCTCGGAACCAGGAGATTGTGGCACTTGGGTAGGCAAAGACCTCACAGGTGATGTTCACCTGGTTCCCTTCCCAAGTGTACACAGCTACAGGGCCCTGGAGCTTGGGAGCATCTGCAAGGAAGGACAATGACCATCAGAACAGCTACCACTCTCTTGGAACACCCAGAATCTGTCTTCTGGCACTAGAAAGGTAAGCAGGATCCAAAGCAGAGCTGGTGCCTGGAGCAGTAGCGCTCTGGGAAATTTTGGAATTCATGTTGGAATTCTCTGCTTGAGAAAACTCGAAGCATGGGGGTCTGGTGGGCAGTTTGGGGATGATGATGATGATGATGATGATGATGATGATGATGATGATGTGTGTGTGTGTGTGTGTGTGTGTGTGTGTGTGTGTGTGTGTGTGTGTGTACTTGGGGCCATAGCTCTGAAATAGTTGAGGGCCGACAACCTGGGGGAATGAACTAGGTAGAACTTTCTACTGAAGCCGAATCTTATGTCTACTGCATCCTGACCCTTCACTGCTCCTCCCTCCACCCACTCCTTCCCAAGTTATTCCTTACATTGAACTTCAAGGTACATGGACTGGGAGTCCTGGCCGATGGTGTTGCTGGCAGTGCAGATGTATTCTCCAGCATCTGTGTACTGGACGCTCTTCAGGGTCAGGGAGGACACACGAGCATGGCTGCGTACCACCATGTGCCCATCCAGAGTCTGCCAGGAGGAAAGGGCCAGCATCAGGCACTGAGATGGGGCAAAGGGCAGGGACAGCTAGAGCAGTGTGGGTCTACGAGACAAGGCCATTGCTTGTCTATGATCAGTCTCTAGTCCCCTCTCTATGTCAACCTCTAAATTCACGTCACCTATTTCATAATGGAGGAGAGTGTGGGAGCAGAGTAGAACCTTGAAAGTAGTTCAAACAGAAAATAGGACTCGGTTGGCTGGGGGCATGGTAAGGTTCCCCAAGACGTAGTTTGAGATGTGTTAAAGTGGAAACAAAGACCCTGACTGGCACAGATTCCATCAAGGCATTGTCTTTCACTCTGCTCTTTCCTTCTGGTCTGACTACCACACACAGTTCTACAGTGATTCTGTACTAGGAAATGCCAATGACCTAAATGTAAGAAATGCAAGAAGTGTCTTTCCTATAAATGCCTCTTTCTTGCATGCTTGATGGCAAGACAATTTTCATTCTTAATGTGGAGAAAAAAAATCAAAGCTCATGCCCTGCTAAACTGAAACTAACAGACTCCTCTGGAAGAAGAGTGCGAAAGACTCGCAGACTCATCCAGGATCCTTTGTACCAAAGTCTGCATGCATCCCTAGTCTTTGATATTACCATTGGTTTACTGAGTCTCTAGAGTTACAAGCACTGCTAATGAATGAATCAACACATAATCTCTAGGCAAGAAATATTAGAATATTTGCAAGGGTTTCTTCCTTTGTATTCTAAGCAAAAGGGTTGCTAGCCATTGTGTTCCTGGCCCAGACTGCCCAGAAAATTGGTAAACTGAAGAAGGGTCCTATTCTACATAAGCTGGGCCATTAGGTCCATGGCAAGATGCTCAGTAGAGTAGGACAAGAGGGTGTAATGCATCTGCCATGCTATTGGATGTGCTCTTCAGAGAATAAAAGGGCACTTAACCTCAGTTTCTATCAATTAGAAGCTGCCCAGAGGGCAGAACCGCAATATCTTTTGCCAGCCAGTCCAGGATAAAACAAAAACCAAGCCAAACCCCAAACCGAAACCAAACTGAAAAGGTGTCTCTGGTCTTGTACAGCAATCTCAGCAGACCTAGGGCACAGAGTTCATTTTTCCCCAGTAACCTGCACTATTTGGATCAGGTCTATTTCAGTTCTCTGAGTTGTATCTGAGACCTAAATATGCTTCCAACAAGGGAAGGAAGGGACAAAAGGACATCATCTTCGTTTACAGCTGTGTGTAGCTCTTTCTCTCAGAAATGGATGCCCTGTCAATAGGGGGAGGGACTTGTTGATCAAGAATCTGCATCCTAGGAAGTGATAAGCATTAGTGAGAGGTGACAAGAGACTGTCCCAGAGAGCCCAGAGAAATACAGTTTATTGGAGATGTTAGATCCCAGGACTCCTTTTCTTGTAAGCTGATAGTGGTCCATCTTAGTGGCTACTTTTATGTCAAACAAAATCTTCACTCATCAGTCTGTACGAGGGACGCTGAGTGTGAAGTCATTTTTATTGTTATTTCTAAAAAGTTGGTCTGTTTGCTCATCTTTCCTCTCTGCCTAAAGCACAACAGAATTGGAGAGAGAAGGGGCTCCAGGTCCACACAGGGTCTTGTCAACCTTGGGATGAACTGTGATTCTATGTGACCCAGATCGAGCTTTTCCTGAGACTGCCATACACACAATTCTCAGGGATCCAAGAGGCTATTTCCATGTGGAAAGAAGGCAGAGAGAGGCACGCAAGTAGGAGCATTAGCACAAAACAAGACAGAAACAGCCTTTGCTCAGAAATGTCTGAAGAAGAGCTCAGAGAGGCTACAGGACTATTTTGGCTCATTTAAAAAAAATCTGTCTACTTGCCTACATTTCCCTGAGTGGAGATTTCTGTCATTTCATGATGTCATCAGACAAGGAGATAATTTCTGCAGGGATTTTCTATTTTGTAGTGGCCTCTGCAAGTTTGATGATGGGACCCTTTGCCAGATTTGCCAGATATCCAGTCATCTCTTGGAGGTTACACTGATAAATTGCTGTGTGATTTGGTTATCTCCTTCTGAAATAATTTCTTCTGGCACAGGGACACACACATAGGACACTCCAACCAAAGGTCCTGCTGACCACTGTGGCTCCCTCAGAGGGAGCAGGTGAACTTAGATAAGAATGAAATAAGAATAAGCAAGGAGATTTTTCTCTCACTCTTTAAAAAGATATGTGAGACTCTAATTATTCTCATCAAAACAGTTCTCTCTCCCTTTTCCCAGATAAAAGTGCTAAGCCTTTCAAAGCATCCAGAATGAACCTGGCCATAATACAATCCCACTGTTCCACTCATCTGGCCTGTGGTCTTCATCTCTGAATGAGTCAAGTAGGAAAAAAATGGAACTTCTGAGACCTGTGGGCAGCACTCACTTAGAAGTCAATTATGTCCAAAGTGAAATATTCAAGATAAAAGACACAGAGTGGGGGGTGTCTGCTCTCCTGGGAGTAAACCTATTATTTCCACTTATAGTGATAATCCACTTAACATCTCCTTAATGCTCCCTGATAAATTTCAGCATCTCCCCCAAGTCAAGCCTAAATCAGAAATGACAGGGGGAGGTGTACAAGGCAAAGCAGCACAAGATCTGTAGCTGTGGAAGCTGGCCCCATCATTCACCCCTCTTCTCTCCTTCCTGAATGCCAATGGGGCCATGATTTTTGGCCAATAAATAAAACACTCAGTTATGACAGCACTAAGTGATTTCAAGGCCACAGGAGGGAAGCATTTCAATGGGGACATATTCTTGACTATAGTCCCCATGTCATCAAGGAAGGAACATTACAGAGATGAACTTAAGATGAACAAGATTTGACCATAGCAGACTGTTCAGGTGTGGGAATGTTCAGGTGCCAGGGGACAGTTGACAACTTTTAAATATTAAGCAGCATCCAATATTTATGTCTATGACCTGAAGACAGGAAATATGCATTTTGAATGGTTACTACCCCAAAAGACTGAGAGGGTATACTCACTCAATTAAAATATAGTCTATTGGACTACTGAATCATCTTCTGTGATAGTATTTTGGGTATTAACACTTCATTTGGAGAAACACAAAAGGGACTTTAACAGAAAGTATTCACAGGTTAGATTTTTGAACCTCATCTAAAGGTGGTGTGTGTGTGTGTGTGTGTGTGTGTGTGTGTGTGTGTGTGTGCGCACACACACATGCACACATGTATGTCTATGTGGAAATTAGAAGTCAAACCCAGGTGTCATTCTTTAAGAACCTCGTTTTTCAAGAAAGAGTCTCTCACAGGGATCTGGGGCTCCTTAATTAGGTGAGGCTAACTGGCCGATGAGCCCCATACATCCACCTGTTTATTTCTTCTCAGTGCTGAGACTGAAAGCCCACAACACCTTGCTTGGCTTCTAACATGAGTGCCAAGGCTCCATGCCAGGTCCTTGTGCTTGTGTGGCAAGCACTTTACCGACTGAGCTATACCTCCCTAGTTCCAGGGCAACTGGTTTTTAATGTTACTATTGGTCACTCACAGTTGCAAAACCAGGTTTTAAAAAAAATGGTGGGCATGAGGACAGGAAGGGTCTTCCAGCACAGCAATGAAATAGAAAGGTTAATGCTTAGCTTTGGTTTTCAACCCGAGTCCCATGTCACCTAACCTGAAGTGAGTGGGCAGGGAAATTGCTAAGGTTAAACACTACTGACTTTACAAAACATAAAAACCATTTGTGCCAAATCACCCAACCTCACAAATGTAATGCGTCATAAAGATAACAGATACACTGAACGATTTGGAGACACCAGTGAAAGATGACTTTGGTGTTGCTTTTGACAGGAAATGTGATGTGAAAGGCCAGTCATTATTGAGTAAGTGAGCAACAAGATGAGCTGAGCTGGAAAGGGAAGGGCTGAGTGGGTTTTAGATCACTCACTCTATGACTTTATGGTCCAAAGCCACAGCCACCAGACGAGAGTGTGAATTTTTTTTCTTTTTCTTTTTCAAAATGCCTGGCTTGGGAATTGGGGCAATTTATGTCTATCAATATAATTACCTGGGTATGATTTTACCAGCACCAGCAAGAGAATAAGGTCTCATTTTAGGAAATAATAAAGATTTGCTCCTCCACTCCCAACACAGCTTGCTTGCTCATTCTAAAAAAATGACACTATTGCTAGGTGATGTCTACTGCTATGGACCTAATCTTTAATCTACCTAACGTGCTCGCTAGGTTAGCAAGTCTGGTTATTAACTGTGATGGTGAGAGTTAAACTGAAATGCTTTCAGAGCTAGAGACTGGCTAGTGGTCAGGTAAGCTATACCTCTTGCTTCTCTGGTCGAGTCCACGATGCCTGGAGAGAACAAGATATAAAACACAACAAGAAGGCAGTAAAATGTCACATGTTGCTTTAGAGAACTCACTCTGCATTCCGTGCACATGCAGCTTCTTTTTAATTCAGAAAAAAAATTCCAAGGCCCCCTTTCAAGGACAGGTTTATCCCCCAATTTTATTTCAGAAGTTAGTTGTTGTTCAGCTCCACCTCCCACCTTATGCACGTTAAAATGCCTAATTCAAGGTTGAAGGCATCCTAAACCCTACAGATATATGTATCAATACCAGAAGACATATTCAACTCCTCCTATCCTGAACAACTAAAACAGTCTTCATAATATTTGAGGGCACTCAGTTCTTATCAAGTAATCTAGGGTTACTTAAAGAGTAGATTTCCACTCCCTCTGAATGTTTTAGACAGATTATCACACATAAACTAAAGCCATTAAATGCTCATGCACCTTACAGTTCAGCATGCATTTAATTAAAAATGATTGTAAAACAAAATACAGGAGAGGACAGAACATGGTGCGGAGAGATACAATGAGTGTGAGAATATGAACTCTTTGAGACTATGGGTCAGGAAGCTTTGAGGAACCTAAATGCTCAGTGATGATCCTGAAGCTTTAGTACTTTAAGTCAGAAGGTCCTGGATGGCATTTGGATGGAAGTGTGGACCTTCTTTATCCAACACATGCCACTCATGAGAGAGTGAGAAAACTCACACTCACGAAGACTCAGAGAACTTTCTGTTCAGGTATGGTATAGATTTGTTGATTTAACCTGGATGTAATTTTCTACTCTGTTTTCAAACTCTGAGTCAAAGACATCAGAGCTGTCTTAGTTTTTTTTTTCATTGGATAGCATTCCTGACTGAGTGTCCCTGATGTTCAGGTGGCAAAGGACACAAAAGGTGCTAGGAACTGTGAATGCAAACGAGTTAGCAAACCATAAGTCCATTAAATGCAAGGCACTTTGGTGAGACAGGGAGAGGGAAACACTGGGTCACATCACGTGATGCTGCAGTGAGGGAGGAAGTGAGAACACAAGAACATGCACAGACCGAAACCATGGTGGCCCAACACGTCAGCTAGAGTTGCCAGTTCTACAATGCTTGGAAGCTTATTTGTCACATGCCAGGGCTGTGTCAATCAAGACTTCTGTTTTTTTTTTTTAAATGGGGCCACATCATATAAGGTTGTTTATTTTCAAATTGGATTCTTCAGTGTCTCTGTCCCAAACTACCAGCATTTGGTGGCTTTTAAAATAAGCTGATGCTAGGGACATACATTTCTAGTAGCCTTATTCTTTCTTCTGTGCCTGGTGGAATGTAGCAAATGCCTGTCTTGACTCTAACAATCTGGTGGTGTGGCCCACTTAAAGGCAATCTTATGTTCAAATCTATATATGTAGGAAATAAATCAGGCTGTGCTTTTTATGCTGTAGATGTTGTTAGTTTTTGGTTGTTTCAATATGTCTTTTTGTTGACACATACACATATCTAGTAGTTTATATGTATGTAAGTTAAAGCAAAGCTCTTCTACACTCATATTACGCATTCTCTATGTACATCTGACCATAGCTTAGACAGATCAGGGGTCTGATCATGCTATGCAAAATATTTCCTGACGTTTGAAAGTGGGTGCTTGACTTGTACCCAATCAGGAATTCTCCCAAGTGAAAGAAAGGCTGGGCTTCAAAAGAATTCAGAATGTCAAAAGGTTGCTCTTACTTGTGGACACTCTGCCAGCCCAAGACTCAAGGGCCATGAGGTACTTCTCACGTGTCCTGTCTGTCTCTTCTGATCTTAGCTCCCTACCCTTCTCTCCTTCCTTAATAATAGTGAAGGATCCATAGTCTTTCTATATCTCCAAGGCAGAGATGTTCTAACAGCAAGTGATGGATGTCTTTTTCTCTGCCAGCAATTGAGTGAGATCCCTGGCTCTCACTCAATGTGTAACACCCAGACACCTGGCAATATTTAAAATGAATCTGTATAGAATGAGGAATGACACGAGACAGATGTGTAACTTTCTAAGGTATCACAAACACCTGCACACACATGTGAAGACTAACCATATTGATATTCACTTTCCTCTTTTTTCTCAGGCTACCAATGATTTCTGAGAAATAGATAAACTTTTGGATATCTGATCTACCTCACTGATATTAATGATCCAAACAATCACCCTTATCATAGCTACTAATAGTTGCTGACCTAATCCAACTCTACTTGCTGAAGCTTAATGGATTGATGAGACGCAATCCAGAAACATGATCAGTGGTGTGGTGTGACTATACTCTTATTGAAATAATCCCATCTTCCCTTTTATAAGGAAGAATGGTTCTGATGTCTATTAGTAATTGTGGGTAAAATCCTTTCCTCCCTCTTCCAATGAGAAGGGAAGCACTGTGATCACTCAATGATATGAAAGACAGGGCTGCTCTAATCCATTTATACTTCTTGCTGAACCTCCAACAAGAGCTACCAGGATTACATGGAAGCACTGTTGTGCCATGACATTGAGTCCATCACTTTCTGAGCCACGGACTCAGAAGGAATCTGAGGTTTCTGAACTTGGACCTTGTCCCAGTCAATATTTCCATCAGTGACTCAAATATTTTGAATAAGGATTCACACAAGTCTGGAAGCAATGGGAACATGAATGTTAGCTGAGCGCTCCATTGGGAAAGCTACTCTATTATCTGCACTTGAACTTCATGCTTAGCTCTAGGGTCACCATTGGCTGCCCTACCTCATTACTTTTAACAGGCAGACATAACATGAGTGCAGTCATCTGAGAGGATGTACTCCAACTTCCAGACTTGTGAGTAAAGTTCCCTTGAACAGTCAATCCTAATTGAAAGATGGTCTGATACAGTAGCTCTCCAGTCAGGGACTGTTTCAGTCATGCTTACAATTGGCCACTGGTATTTGGGTTGGGGTGAGAAATATCAGATAACTTGCAATACACGGGGCAGTCCCAGTGAAGGGAGAGTCCTAAATGGCCAAATGACTGTGGCCCAGAAACAAAGCTGCAACAAATGAAGTACATGTAAAATCCTGCATAGTTGCTTAAGCAGTCAATTTCATGAGACCAGGACAGGAGATAAGTAACCTAAAGGCAGTTCATGTATAGACCTACATAGTCCAGGTGACACGATATGACAAGACTCAAGAGCTAATGCTACTTTGACTACATGGTGGTATCTGGATCAAGATGATAACCTCACTGGGATCTGTTCAGGTTACTGGGGGGAGGGTAGGATTTTGTTGAGTGCTAGTGAAGTGACACTCTTGAGGTATAGCACAACTATCGGGGTGGAGGATATGGAAACTGTGACATGTGAGAAACAGTGGAAAATTCTGTGTGTGTGTGTGTGTGTGTGTGTGTGTGTGTGTGTGTGTGTGTGTGTTAAAGGAAGTTTCAGTGACTCAGACTTGAGCGGCAGAGGTGGAGGGTTTAGAGCAGTGGAAGGAGAAAGGAAGCCCCTTGTGATAGTGTAACTATCATGTGTCAGACTGAGGCTGAGTGACCTAACAGGGATGCTAGGAAGGGCGCCAGGTGGGACCACATAACCCAACACCATCTCTTAGCCTGCAGTTTAATGGGACTTACCTCTCAAGGGGTTTATTTATTTCACTCATTAGATAAACTCGTACCCTGTGACCTGTCTGGCAAAGTATCCTGGGCTTTAGTTCTCTTCCACACCCATGATTCAGTGGTACAAGTGATTTCCACACATAATTATATGGAATGCAAATTTAGGTGGGAAAGAATGGGAGCAGAGGTTGACGTAGTGAACACGATTTGGACTAGAATTCGACCTGCTCACAGACAGACCATGTTTCACCATTTCTAGCCATCTACAATATCAGATTGGCACCAAGCCTCTTTGAGGTCAATATTTAATAAGTGGAAGTGGCAAATGTTTACCACCTAGGAGTTTAAGCAAATACATTAATGTGGCAGCATCGTGGACCTATCTGGAAGACTTGTTCTGACACTGACTGGCTTGTACTATGGAAATGCCACTTCAAGCCAACCTGAATGTAGTATACAGTAAAAGAAGCCGTGATCTGTGCTGGAATTGAATAACTATCTCAGATCAAGACAGATGATCGATAGAAAAAAACTGAATTGTTAAAAAGAAAAAAAACAGTCCCGATTGGGCTTGAAATGCTCTTTTTCAATAGCTCCAGTCTCAATATTTAGGGAAACGAATACTTATAAGTTCCTAGCTATTTATTATCATTTTATAAAAATGAAATCTTAGATATAGGCCATAAGTGCCAACCTATTAAAGCGAACCCCAAGTAGGCACAAATCTTTGTAATCCTTCTTGTCTAGTTTAACTATTGAGCTATTTCTAGAAAAGGCACAGAACTTAAAAACGTCGTTCATCTGAAATAAATGTTTTTGTCCTTCACTGTAGGTCAGGGATACGCACTGGGTCACTTGGACAAATCTACTTTGAAATCTGATATAAAAAGATGGGTCAAGCAGTGGCCTTGTGGATTAAGCCCTGAAATGTACATTGGATCCACGCAACACACAGAGGGAGCCAAAATCTTAGCTGGTGATTTCATCAGTGTCGATAAAGAAATTATCAAAGTAAACACCTCACTTCTCAATTTAGCTGACTTTTGCAGATCAAACAGCATATGCAAGTTTCAAAAATATTTAGCAGTTCCTCAGTTGAGTCTTTTTGTTAAATTGGATTCAACTCTGGGTATAAAATGTGCAAAAAGAGGAGTGGGATATTTGAAGCGATGCTTTCTGTCCCTTTAGATTTTGCTTTGTTTTCTGTTACAGAAGTCAATTCCTCAAATGCAAATTCCAGCTTTAGCCCTGCTACTTAATTCTATCCCTTTTGGCTTTATTTCAGTTTGTTTCTAGAGATTTCCTTTGGCTAGGCAGAAGTGTACATATCTATCATGGCTGACATTCTGGTTCAATAGGCGATCCATTATACATATTTTTTCAGGCTGAGGCTATTACTACTGAGTAGATAGCTAAGCTTTGGCCAACTAAAAGGAAGCCTATTCTACAGGAAAGGCAACATGATACTGAAGAGGTGTCACAGAAATGATATATTTTTTCCTTTAGGAAGTGCTTCCGATTGAATTTAGGGCTGTGTGTTCCACTGTGTTGCTCATCCTAACAAGATCTCCACTGCTCTCCAAGGCAGCCCTTTCTTCTTGATTCTCAGCCTGCTCCATAGCAAATGGTGCATGATATGGTGTGGTCACCTCCATATTTATATATTGCCACCAGTAAAGATGGCTTTCCAGTGGCTTTACGCACCTTAAAGCTAAATGTCCTCAGTCATTTTAACTTGCCAGGGATTTACTACCGTGTTCTTAAACTTTGGTGCATACATCACAGAACCCAGGGATAATAACCATCATCTAGAAACTGCTAATTATTTTTGCCTTTAGAACAAAATGGAGTCCGAATGTGACCAAGAATACAGGCAGACACAAAGGCAACCAAGCTTTTGTGCACAGAGTGCATACAGCATGAGTATATGAGACGCGAGGAAGAGAATTAATAGACTCATCCTGATCCCTGTGGTTTCTGAGAGATACTTTTCTGGGTGTACCTGAGCTGATGAAAATATCACCTGGTGCCCCAGATTCTTGCTTGTCCTGGTTCCTCACAGCTCCACAAGCCTGGGTCAGAAATTCACTATTGCCCTCCTCCCAAGAACATCTAACTTGACCATGCCTGCTACCCATATGGCCCTGATTATCGATACAGGGGACAGTGCCCATCCCATTGCAAGAGGGTGTTGAGTAGACCATAACCAGGCAGGCTGGAGGAGGGAAACTGCAGGACCAGCAGTGGCTATGAATGACCCCCATCCCATTTTCCCACGTGCCAAAGGGAACTGGGCATGGGGTAGACTTGAGGTGCTTCAAGTCTGCATCCCATACCCCTGAGACTCTTGGGCGACGTTGTACCTTTTCTTCACTGCTGATGTTTCGGGTGGACGTTCTCCAGGTGATGGAAGGAATGGGGTCTCCGGAGGCTTCACATGTCAGAGTGACTTGCTCCTCTAGTTCCATGGCTGTCTGATTCTCTACATAGGTGATTTTGGGCTTTGCTGAAAAAAGAAAAGAAATATTTTGATGAGTTATCTGGTTATCTAGCTTTAGGGATTTAAGGGACAATAGGCACCCACTTAAAGAGTTTTCTTATTTACTAAATGTAAGGTGCAACTGTAAATATAGTAGGAGACACAGACCTGTTCTCCCAAGGGTTCTGGCAACACTGAAATGACAAGCATCGACACATTCTCTGGGATATACAGACAATAAGTGCTTGAGTTCTGCTCTAGAAGAAGGCTACCTTGGCTCAAGCCATCACATGGCAATGGCTTGGGGCTGGAACATGAGGTTCCCAGAAAACCTGGATGGAATGAAGTCCTTCTAAGTCCAGAAAGCATCTCAAAGAAAAGCAAAAGGGTAAATGGAGAGGGAGGGGGAAGGAGGGATAGTGATGGTGGATAGATGATAAATAGATAGATAGATAGATAGATAGATAGATAGATAGATAGGCAGGCAGGAAGGCAGACAGACAGATATAGGTAGGTAAGTAGATAGACAGACAGAGATAGGTACACAGATAGGTAGATAGACAGAGATAGAGAGATAGGTAGATAGATAGGTAGGTAGGTAAGTAGATAGATAGATAGATAGATAGATAGATAGATAGATAGATAGATAGATAGATAGATAGATGGAGAAATGTTTTATGGACAAACTTCAGCCACTGGGAATGTACCCACAAGCCACTGAAACTCAAGGGTAGAGTTTTATCAGAGCCACGGAGTGGTCACCAAAGCCCAAGAAGGTTAATCTAGGAGGAATTTTAGAGTGGATAAAACCTCAAGCAGAAGCCATTTCGGAAGCTTTTGTCACATGCTGCAGGATAGGCTGACAGCAGGGTGGGGAGAAGCTGAGCTCAGTTCATTTTCCAAATGTTTGGAGTAATGCAAAGGAGCACATGCATTCCAACGCTGAGTGAAATGTGAAAACATTAGGCAAAATTGAATTTTCCTAATTTAAAACAATTATACTCAGAAATTGCTGAACATTCCATAGGAGAGAACAGATAAGTCTGCACAAATTACTTATTTTACTACTAGAGAGAAAGGCGAAGCAAGAGAGACACAAGGCCAGGATGACAGGTGGCTTTTGAAATCACTACACTTCCTTTATATCTGAATTCATAGTCACTGCAAGTCAGTTAAGAAAATATGTTCTAACGACACATGTCTTGAAGTCTTCCATGATGCTTCAACAATAATAGATATCAGTGACAAATGGCCCCGCGTCCAGATCAAATCACCTGAATGGTACAAGTGACATGAGCAAAGTGTTTTCTCCTGGCTGGTACACAGACAAATGTTATTCCAGGATGTTTTCCACTCTGCAACAGCCCTGCCCACTCCTGTGTCAAGTTTCTGGGATCCCTGCCTGAGGAGAGTCCCTGGACCTTCTCCTTTAGCCCGCTGGTGGTCTCTTGAAGCAGTCACAAGCACTGCTTCAGTTACAGGGATCAGGTAAACAAGACTTCTGCCTTCCGCTGAATTTGCCTCTGCTCATGGCACCACGAGATGTCAGGATCACTAGCACAGACTTACATCATCTTGCAGAGGCAAGGCTAAGTTTTCAGAAGGACCCACAAAGAACAGCAATGGGAGCTCTCAGCCAAGGAAGAATACAACACTTAAGGAAAGGAGCCCTAGGCTGCTAACTAGGGAGGGCTCCACAGGACAGAGCAGGTCCCTATCATAGGTGTCATTCGGTTCTAACCACGACAGTTTCTGCTGCAGTGATGTTCTTTACATACTGACAGCTACCCTTTCTGAAGCCATCAGAGGTCTGATCTCTTCTTTGTTACCCAAGGTGTAGATCTCTCTCCTCTTCAACATCATTAAGCTTTGGTATTGCTGAGCAAACCTTCCCAATCTACCTCAGGGATGGCCCAGGGAACCAATCCCTAAGGGAAGGGATAGAGAGCGAAGAAAATCTAACCAGCTGGTCCCTTTGTACCAGGCTCTCTGACCCTCATACTAGTTGTCTCAACCAATGGAGGAGAGACCAACAGGAAGAGGAGGTGAAGGAGGATTAGAAGGTGGAAAGGAGAGAGCAAAGAGAGAAGCAGGAGTTCAAAAAGGCTGGATGAGCTCTCCTTGTGGCACTGAGGAGGACCCTGATTCTGGGTCTGATGCAATTGCTACAGGTCCATGATTTTCTTGCTGACCTCGATAAGAGCCCAGTCATTTTTCTTTTGCTTGCTCCACTGTACTGTCTAGAGAACACTCTAGTAGTATTGGGGAAAAATGGTAGTGCACCTGTGAGATACATGGGGAGGGGTGTAGGGATGCTGGGATGTAGGGATGTAGGGATGTAGGGATGTAGGGATGCTGGGATGTAGGGATGCAGGGATGTAGGGATGCAGGGATGTAGGGATGCATTGCAGGATGAAGACTGGGGAGACAAATACTGTCTTGCCTGGTTCTTCATCCTATTTTCTCTTTTCCTTATCCTGGGCCTTATCCATCCTGGTCCTTCTCCCATGGCCCCAAATGACCCTTCATTTGCTACCTGTCCTTCCTGCCTCAATCAATCATTGTCACCAAAGGGTCCTGGAGGAGGATCAAGAGCTCTTCTCCTCCGGCCATGCTGGAGCTGGGTATGTTTTGTTCCACATATTAACCACTGTATTATGAACCTATGAAGTTGCACAATTGCAAAGCAGGGGTCACAAAGTCTGGCGATAGTAAAATGTTCCTGGACATAAAAAACAACCCAGAAATGAATTTGAAATCAAACGTGTAAGGAATCTAAGTTGCTTCTGGCAGCATTTACCCATGATGCATCATGTGAAGTCACTGCCGCCTTGGTTCTGAACACTGGGCATGTATATGCTGTCCCAACACACAACGCCAACAAACACTGGCTGCAAAGCCTAGGCTCAGATTCAAGACTATTGTAAGTTATGAATTGTAGTGTTTTTACTACACACGCAAAGTTTTCTGCTCTTACAGAAACACAATGGCTTAATTATGTAAAACAGCAACTTCAAATATTTTCCTCCCATCATCCCTCAGCATGTAAGTATCAAATTAGTGTGTCTTTCGATAGTATTGTGTTAGAATGCTTGGTTTTAAAAATTGCTATTTGAGTTGCTGACATTGAGTTTCGCAGAAAAATTATTCAATGAGTTTTGGCTTGGGAATGGAGACAGAATTTCCAACAATTTCTGAAATGGTCCTAAACAAATTTCTGCCATTTTGTACTGTGTATTTATGCAAAGTAGTGTTCTCAGCCTTGACGATTATAAAACAAAAAACACCAAGCAACTCTGAAGAACACTGAAGACATTCTGTGTCCAGTCATACCAGATATTCAGCCAAGATTTAATTCTTTATTAAATAAACAAGTATGCCCATCTCATTGGTATGCAAATGTGACTTCAGATTTCAATCAGCGGAAAATCATGTGTACAAAAACCATCGTTTTCAAATAAGGCTGTTTAAATATTTCTCAGGTAAAAAAGGCTTGCAAGTGGGAAACATCTAGAGAACTCATGAGCAGCATGGTCTCTCTCTCATATTTCCATCCATTCCCTAGGCCATGCGGATTCAGCCCAGCGGCCGACTGGCTACACGCAGATGTAGCCACCACTGCTATCCCTGGGTATGGACAGAGAAGCCAACATCATGGTTCCTTCTAAGGAGCACCTGTGCTCCCCGTGACATCTGTGGAATAGGAAGAATAACTGAGCTACCTCAAAGGGCTGTGATGAGGCTAGGAAAGTCCGGTTTGTGGTTCTGTGGCGTGAAGTAGAATAAATGCTCTTCCATGCTGGGTACTGATATTATTACTGTATGGGGCAATGCTTTAAACGTTTTCCAGAGATGACTGAGGCTAACTTGATCCCAGGATCATCTCCCTAGGACATGGGTCATGCTTCAGTCAAATGAACTAATGGCTGTTCCTTCAATTACTCAACTGCTTCTGCTGTCCTTGGTGCTGGAGGCATAGGTGTAAGCCAAACAAGCAGAGGTCCTGTCCACAGTTGTTCACGTGCAACACAAGTGTGTTTTTTTCCAACTCTGCCTAAGGCAAGTACTGCCTGAAGCACTTGTCCCACCGTTGTATATTTCAAGCTGTGCATCAGTTTGATGACTAACTGATGCCACACAGGATAGGAAATCTTTTCCTATAAAGCATCCTCATGCTGTTGCTATGGAGTCAGTATAGGGGGCTGTCATTTAAAATGTCAGTATTGGACATCTACACATGCCTGCAAATCTACTGACGGGAATAGACTCCAGGAAATTTTATTTTAAACTTGGCGATGACTGGATTCACAGCATTCACTCAAATGGATACTGCCGATTGACACTAATTATTCTCTTTTGTATGTTTCTATGTTTATCGCTATCTTGATTCTTACAATCCAATTCTCACAGTCCAATTCTTACTTATCTGTCCAGCCATTTTATACACACATATATGTATGTGTGCAAAGGTACTTGGCTATTTTATCCACACATATATGTATGTGTGCAAAGGTAAAGGCTGCAAAGGTACTTGGATATTTCTTAAATGAAGGGACAAATTAGCAGATGCACCTGCCCTTCTCTATAATCTAGAAAACAGAATGATGGGATGGGGGAGATTAATATGAAATATAGAGAAAACAGCATCAACAATGGTTTTTAATGGGCTGGGAAGACAGATCATTCAGTAAGGTGTTTGCTTTGCAAACACGAGGATATTAGTCTGAACCTCAGAACCACATAAAACATAGCTGGCCATACCTATATTCCCAGCCTGAAGATAGGCTGATCCCTGAAGTTAGCTGCTAGATAGCCTAGCTGAATTAGCAAGCACCAACTTAAGGAGACCCCTGCCTTTCCAAAGAAGGGTATGGCACTTGAGGGACACCTGAGGTTGACCTTTGGTTTCCATCCTTATGCATCCATGTGCAGCTACGAACACATATACACACAAGCATGTGCACACACACATGCACATATGCATGGTTTTCATGAAGCTTCATTTTCTTTTTATGTAGAGCCTATTCATAGACCCAAATGTCATCAATGAACAAAAGAGACTCATCTGCGATTATCGGGGCTATTGGCATTTAAGCACCCGATATTTTCAAAGTGTGTTTACATATAGTTCTCCCCATCAGACTAAATAAGCAGGTCCCAACACTGGCTCCTAGGTATGTATTTTAACAAGCTGGGAGGGACAGGTACCAGAGAGGTCTCTGCAGCCTCTATCTAACCAGCATGGTCTACAATGCAGTAGTTTAACTGTGCTTCTTCGACAAATAAGCCGAGACCCTTCAGAGCCAGTAGGGTACACCTCTCTTTGCAACAAATCCCTTTTTGCACAAGGAGGCCCCAAACACATGTCAATTCTGAAACATCTGGAAATTTGAAGACAAAGTGGATGGAGATATGAAAGTGTCTTTGGTGACTTTCTATGACACTGGCACACAGGCCAGTAGAGGAGGATAATAAAAGATGAGACAACCAGCCAGACACTGATCTTTACTAAGGCATCGTGAGTCTGGAGCTATGTAGAGGATAAAGCAGTACCTAAGACAGCCGCCATGCCCCCAGTACACATTGTATGATGATGGGGACTGAAGATAAATAACCCTTCAAACGAACTTGTCAAGAGGATTAGTTCAGGATCTTTCAGGCGTATGGAGAAGACACGGTGGATCCTGAGGCGGTCAGTAGGGTGGTGGCTGGGATAGGGGAGGCAATGTCAGACTGGTGAGGGAAGGGTTCATGGGGAAGGTGTGTACGAGCTAAAGTCTGCATAAAGATAACAAGAAGGCTGCACAGAGCCGGTCTGTCTTAGGGAAGGATACTTTAAGCAGAAGAGCCTCAAAGGCAATATCTCTGGTATAGGGAATTAGCTCTTTCTGAGGCAGAGACGGAAAGGAGGCTGGTGTGGTTGGGAAGGCTTCTCTGAGAAGCAGAGGGAGTGAAAGCTGGGCCTAGAGTCCAAGGCAGGGGCTAGGGTACTAGCCCTGGGTCATGGGATTAGTCTGGTGCTTACGTTGGTTGCAAGGGATCTTGAAAGGAGGATTGGCATGAGGTACTCTGGTTATCACGAGTAGACAAGACTTACGGTAGTCAAGCTGGGGAGCAAGGAGGCAGCTCAGAGATTGTGTATTGTTGAAGTTGGGCTCCCTGGTTTCCCAGACTGAGGGTTTAGATGTCAGAGAAGGCAGCTAATGGTTGTCTTATGGATGCATGCCATGGTATTGTGGGTGTGCCTTTTTGCTGGATAGAATGTGCCGAGTGGGAGGAACTGTGGCTGAACAGTGGCCCTGACATGCGCTATCCTGTACCTACCGAAGACCTTGAGGTGGATGGAGGCGTCCTGCTCGCCAGCCTTGTTCTCAGCGATGCAGACGTATTCGGCTTCGTCATTTTTGTCCACATTCCTGATGGTCAGCTCCGAACTGTCGTCACTGAAGATGTGCTTCTCGTCATCTTCCTCCTCATTCTCTATGGGTTCCCCATCCCTACACAGTGCAGAAATGCAAAGGATGATGATTCTGAACGTGGGGTGGGGAGGTTCATTTCCGATCAGTTCCCACAGAATGCAGAACGTGCAAAGGGGACAGGCTCAGTCCACACAAAAGGGAAAGACTTCTGAGTAGCATCTCCTGTTATATGCTTCTTATGCCTCTCCCCTGATCTTCCGAGCATGTGCAAAGGCTATCGCTAGAACTCAGAAAGATTTCACAGAACGGGCACCAAAAGCAACACCTGCATCTGCTCTCACAAGTCTGAAAATGAAAAAAATAATCAGAGCCCACACTCAGGCCTCTGAAAACCCCACAGGCAGCAGGATTATGGATTGCTTTCTCTTCTCACCCATGACGAGGCACAAGCCAGTTTCTTACTTTGTCCAGCTCATGGTGGGCTCTGGGAAGCCATCAGCATCACACACCAGGGTGACAGACTGGCCCAGGTTGGCAGTGGCATTCACGATGCTCTGTCTGGCCTGGACAGTGGGTGGTACTGAAAGAAAGAAGGATGTCAGGGATGGTTGTACAAATCTTAAAAGAACCCAATAGCCCCGAGAAGAGGCATTTGGGGGTCCTCAGTTGGCTGCATCACCACCTAAGCGTTAACAGTCCTGGAGGTCTACAGTGTTAGTAAGAGGCATCTAAACTCACATGGTGTTCTAAATAATTAATGTAAACTGAACTAAAATTTGCCCACAAACGTGCATTATTGTTTTTAAGAGTTCAGCCCCTATATTGCGTCTTGAACTCATGTTCATGTGGTATTTGATTTACAGCGGCTCTTTGTTGGGATGTATTTTCTCAATCAATATATATTACAATGTACACAATGTATACAGCTAGGAGGGTTGGTGGGACTTGATGTTCAAAGGAGCTCTGCTCTCCATACTGGCAAACATAAAGTGCAGTTCCTGTTGGTTGCCAGGTTGCTATGCTTCCGAAGGATATCAGCTCAGCGGGGTGACATTCTGTGCGACTGTCAAAAACAACTTGGTGCCCAAGGTGCTTCCACCAAAGGAATGAGAGGGAGAAAGCTTGGCAAGAAAACACATATCAATAACCAAAACGATTCAAATGTGATTTACTTATTTTCCTAGCACTGACATTATAATTTCCTGTAAGCATCTTGCAAATGTCAGATCGATGCTACGGGTGTGTTTATTTGACACTGCAAATTAAGATTAATAAGCCCACGGACCACGATGCTGACTATTCTGAGACCTGAATTGATTGCAGTGTTTTCTCTGCCCATCAAACCAAGGGGACTAACTTCCTAATGATGGTAACATCAAGGACACTGGGGATGAAGGTAGAATGGGGAGTTTTTAGGTCTGCTAGATAATCCAGGGCATTTGATATATACAACACTGGGGGGGGGCACCAAAGACAAGTGAGGTAGGGAGAAAATGTCCCCCTCTCAGGGGTTGTGATAGTGGGGAAGCATTCCCCTGAGATGAGACAGAACAGGTCCATACCCAAAGGAAGTGGAGAAGAAGGTCCCCATCAAACCCTGGTTGTAGTAATGGAGAGACAGGAAGGGAGGATCTCCTCACCATTCACAATGACCTGAATGTCCTTGAAGTTGATCTCTCCCCGGGCCAGGATCCTGCCTTCACAGCGGTAAGTGCCCTCATCTGTTTTCTTGATGCCTCGGATCTGCAGGTAGTTGTTGGATAGGACTATGAACCGGACTGGAAGAGACAAGAGGCAGGTTCATTCAAGGTCAGTCCATGAACTCCCCAATAAGGCAAGGGGCTGAGCCTCCTGCTACCGCCTTCTACTCAATTTGCATTTTGTTATTTTTGAGACAGAGTTTCACAATGTACTCCACCTGGTCTGGAACTCACTATGAAGCCTAGGTTAGCCCCAAACATGCAACCATTCCCCTGTTTCAGCTTCTACATGCTGGAATTACAGACACATGGTACAACCTGGCTATCTCATCTTTTCATCCTTCCTCTGGTGTTCTGGTGTTAGCTTTTAGGCTGAAATGAGCAAAGACAAACCTGGCCCTGAAATACAGATGAGTCAGTCTGGGGATGGTGTGTCTGTCTTTTGCTTTGGAGAGACAAGCAGGTGCTAGAACATACTAGTTACAGATACACATCTGTTTAGGATCCAGAAATTGCATGTGAGTTCTGGGGCCCTGACTCTGCATTTAGATGGACGGCTGCAGGGCCTGTGTAGGGGTGGGAACTAAGTGGACTCAAGGGCTCATGGGAACTCAGGTCTTACCATCTTTTTTCAGGATGACATCTCGGCCTTTGTGTTTCCAGATGATGGTTGGGGGCAGAGAGCTGACCACATCACAGACAATTACAGCATCTTCCCCTTCCTTAAATTCCTGTGGGGTTGGTGCATTCTTGAACATGAGCTTCTCTGAAAGACAGAGGGAGGAGCATAGTGAGGAAAAAAAAATACCTTCGCAATAGAATTCTGATGCTGGGATCTCAACCCCAGTGTGGTTTCCACACATAACTCAGCAGTGTAAGAGGAGCTCCCATTCAGCACTGGGTCATGGACCAAGGTAGAACAGCTAGCATTGAGCCTGGTCTATGGAGAGGAATGGGCTCCCCCCATGCAGTGACGATGCGCAAGCATAGTAATGAGCACTGCACCTAGCCTACAGGATGGTAAGGGTCATTGATTATTTCTGGTCTCCCACTCTGAGCTCACCTCATCTTTCTTGTAGCAGAAAAAGTTCTGAAGAATGAGAGCCAACTTCAAGGCGGCAAATGCTATGGTAATCAACACTTACTTACCATGACTTCAGTCAACACTATGCACAGTAAGAAGGCAGTGAGCTGTCACTGCCAGGCCAGCCTTCCCTGGCCGTGAGAGCTACTCTCCCCAAGCAGCATCAAGTGTTCACATATAATACTCCATCTCACTAGATCATTGGCTATATTACTAGCAATGTAGTGGGATAAGAGACAAAGACCTGAACCATGTGTCTGTCATTGTCACTTAGAAGGCACAGGGGGAACTGATGCTAGCCCTCTGGGAACTGTGTCGTTTCTGGAGAATGGAAGACAGTGTGTATGTAGGGACAACTGGTGGAAGCCAGCCTTACTGGTTCTGGGCTGATCACCGACCATTTGAGAACATATCAGATCTCTTAGGAACTTGGACAGAAAAGGAATCACCAGGCCCTTACTAGTCCTCCTAGGGCCTTCTCTCTGCCTTTACTACCCACCCATGTATCTTCCTAACACAGGTGGGAGTGGAGGGTACATATGAGGGCTCTTACGGAAGATCTTCACATTGACAGTGGCCTCGGACTGGGTGCCGTCTTCAGCGGTGACCACGCACTTGTAAATGCCGGCATCATCAATGTTGGCGTTGTAGATGGTGAGGGTAGAGGAGTCATCATCGTTCCACACCACTGAGATCCGCTGCTGGTTTGGGCTCAGTTTCTCCCCGTTGGGAGAGAACCAGGAGATGTCCTTATCTTTGGCATCTCCTGCCACTAAGGAAGAAGAGATAATTTTCAGAGCACAGAAAATGGGAAGATTAAACCTTTCTGGGATGTCCATGGCTACCTAGGAAGAGCTCCTGGGAGGCAAAGCTGGGAAAGCTGGAAAGAGACCTCTATCATGAAGCACTTTGCAGCTCCGCTTGTTGTCTGTTTAATTCTACACATAGCATCTCTTAGAGTTGAATGAACTCACTCGCTACTTGTGCACATAGTATTTTTTTTAGTTGTCATGTCCTTGGGGAGGGAAACAATATTTGCTATGAACCCACTGCAGCCCATACATTAAGCTAGGAATGAATGTGTAAGTAAAGGGGGTTGGTTTATCTGAGCCCTGAGCTCCAGGGCCTAAGCTGGCTTGAACCAACTGATCAGGATGAAAGCGATGGAGAATGTTCAACTTCCGAGTTGAAGTGAAGAGAAACTGAGTAATCCAAGAGTTAAGATTCCAGCCACTTTGGTTGTAGCAACTCTGTTTAAACTGGTATGAATGGTAGATATTCGATGTCTGTTCCCTCAGTCAACTCCTTACACGCTCTGAGAAGACAGAGCATCGGCAATGCCCGCTCTCTCTGGGGACCTGTGAGGGGCACTCAGCTACCTAGAGGGCAGGCTCTCCAATCTACTACTCCTTCTTTGATTTGCTACCTGTATGGGGGCACCAGCCTGCACTGCCTAACCCCGTGCAGATGTGTGGTATGGAAATGTAGTGTTCCTTTCGGAGCCCATCATGTTTTCAATAAATATCACAATTTGCGAGCTGTGCTGTGGGCACTAAGGCTATATCTTCAGATCACTGAAACTGCTGTAATGACGCCAGAGCTGGAGCAAATGTACTCAGCAGCCATAGTCCCCTGGTCAGATGCAAATCATGGTGGCAGTTAGAGCTCCTTGCCACTGAAAGTAGCTTGTTAAATGCCACAGCCTACACCTAGCTCAGTTCATTCCTGCTTCTGTCCTATTCTGAATCCCAGGCACACCATCTACCAAACACCTTGAAACCCATTTGCCCATCCCTTCCCCACAGGATGGTTCCCCATTATTATCAGGGGCATATTTCCTAATGAGGCATTAGGAACACCAGCTATGGCATATCCCAGAGTGTGCACATGTGTGACGGTGATGGAGCAGAACTCATTTGGTATTTGGAACAGTACTGGAAAGCCAAGATAGGTGTCTCCTATCTTGGTAAGTGCTACCCGTGTTAATTGCACTTTCAAACCTTCTTGGATTTCCAAGGTCTGAGTTACTCTAAGAAGTAAGCCTTAGCCCAATCCGGGGGGCATTCTCTCTACAATCATGCTGCATCCTGGAGCTGTGCCTAAACCTGAGATAGTGCACTCGTTGGAGGTGTCTGATTTTCCTACAAAGCCCTTTGAGTTTGCTCCAGTGTCAAGCAGAAGTGTAGACGACATGTCACTAGGAAGGGAAGGTCTCTGAGAATGGTCTGGAATGGTTACACTGCTGACCGAGAGGAGAGCAGTGGCCAGAATTCTAGGCTTGGTACTCTCAGCTTGCACTCTGAGCAACAGGCTTTGGAGGCAAGCTTTAGGACGTGATGGGACCCACCCAGGACACTTGCCTTGACACAGGAAGAATTTGGACTCTCCAACGCTGATTTCTCCTTGGCTGGGAACAATATCTACCTGCAGGGAAACTGCAAAAGAAAGAAAAAGTCCAGTTCAAACACACCACTGAAATTTTGAGATTAAAAACCCAGAGCTTTCACTCAAAAATGAGATTTTTCCAAGCTCGGTTTAAAAAAAAAAAAGATGAGGTTTATTTGGCTTCTGAAAATTTGCCGCTATCGAAGTCACTTCAAACCATAGCCAGGAGGAGATACAGCTTAGACCACTCCTTCACGGAACTGTTATCTGCTGTCGGGATGGAAGGGCCTCCTGGGCTGCTCACTAAACAACAATGCTTTGTATTCACAGAAAGAACTAGCTAGCCAGTCCCTTTCGGGTGTCGGTCTGAAGTATCTCTGGCGATTAAGAGCAGGGAGCCTGTCACCCCAGAACTATGCAGACGTCTGGATAGCTTGCACATCCCCTGTGCGGCCATGCTTGACCACTGTGAATCAGATCCATTCTAAAGCAGAGGTGCCAATGAGAGCTCACCTCACCCCGAAACGTAGAACTATCACCTATCTCCAGGGCTAAAAACAGCATCAGTACGCCAGTCAGTCTGCTGGCTTTCTGAAATCTGCTTTGTGGAATTCTTGGCACCCCTTGGCTACTTTCCCTGAATTTTTATTTGACTATCCATAAGCTTAGTCTTCCCATGGTACTGATAAGGAAAAAAAAAAAGACACAACACCAGATCTCACCGATTGCCTGCTTCACCCTGCTTTGCGTTTATCTCCTTAGAGCAGACAGCAACTGTTCATGAAAATACAGTTTTAGGGTAGGAAAACGGAATGCTTTATTCACTTGAAATCAACTTCCTTCTGCCTCTGCTCTCTTTAATGAAATCTGAAAGGGAAAGGCTAGCACACACTGGGTTCAAAGGAGGGAGCTCCTCAGAGCCATTACGAAGCAAGCCCCGTCCTACGTCCTATATTCCCCCCCAAAACAACAACAACAACAACAACAACAACAACAACAACAACAACAACAACAATCAGGCTGGGTCATAGAGACTAGGAGCTCTTCCTTCCAACAGCCATTTTCTGTTCACAGTAGAAGACGGAAAGCTTGTTGCCATGGTGACCAGCTTGCAGGCAGGGCTGGAGCAGCAGCTCTGAGTATGGGCTCCTGAGACAAGAGACCACAGTTGTGCTCAGCAGAATACAGGGATCAAAGGGCCTGCCTGGGGCTGGAAAGGGAATGCATGGGGAGGGGGGGTAGGCAGAGGATTGGGGGTACAGCGTTCCTAATGATCCCACTGATAGACAAAGCAAGTCCTGAGAAGTGCAGGAGAGGCTGTACGGGAAAAGGGGTGAAATGGAGTCAATGTGGAGAAAAAATGGAAGAAAGGGAACGGGATGGGGCTCAGGATAAAGGAGGGCAGGAGGCTGAGTTCTCCTCCATGGATAAGTGGCTGAGCTTGGGCGTATTGGAATACTGAACCAGAGGAAATAGTACAATAATCCAGGGGTGGAATCATCTCTCCTTTGTTATTGACAACCAGTCAAGGAACTGGGGCTTCATTCTTATCCAAGAACATGTTCTCCCTACCCTCAACCTTTCTGTGCATAGCTCTTGGTACATACAACTGTCCTGGGACATGATGCTGGCAGGGTCCGAGAGTCCACAGGTCCAGATGCAACCAGCTGGGGTTGCTTTCCCATCATACTTCTCTAGCTGGAGTTAGATGGTACTCGGTCCAAATGTACAATGGTACATTTGGACATGGTCTCAGATATCACTGTCATCTGATTCCATCACTGCCCAGATGAGGAGGAACAGTGATGTGACTTCCTCACAGTCGCTGCTAGTTACAGATCGATGTTGTGGGCCTCCTGGCTCTTGGGTAAGTTCTCCCTCACTTTGCAGGGCGATCTTTGTGAAGAGGGAAGATGTTCTCATCAAATGAAGGAAAACAGCCCCACGTGCTGAGGGACAACCCTTAGCACTGCGATTTCTTGAGGAGATTAGAAAACCCAGGGTTAGGCCCCTCTGCCATTCTGAGAGCTTGGGGCCTAAGAGAGAAGGCTCTCAGCCAGTGCCAACCAGAACCTCTTCAGTTGCTTTTGGAGGCTTACACTTCATGGGAAGGATGGTACCTTCAAGTCCAGAAACTGTTCCTCTCGCATGACTCACCTGGCAATATTCCTCTGTGGAGTTTCCAGGACATTCTCTGAAAGAGACATCCTTCTGTCTGCAAAGTTCACTGCCCATATGCTGAGCATTAGCTGTCAGCTTCAACATATGGATCCTGTTACTTCCATACCCTCACTGCTGGAGAATATCCTTATTCTAAGTGAAAAGACAGCCTTCGCTTTTTTTTTTTCTTTTTTAAAGCTCCTTTCAAGAAAGAACATGACTCTCAAGGGGGAGTCAAGCTGAAGAGCTTTCAGTCCCAAATGCTGCCAGGATCTATCTATGGACAACGGAGAGAAAGAGAAATGCGAATTTCAAAGGAATTCCCAGCTTAACGGGATCCCTCGCACACATTTATCATCAGTTCTAAAAAAAGAAATCTTCCATGGAGACTGCTGGCCCTTTGCACACAAGGAAAAGAGACTGATTTCTCTCTCAAAGCAGTAGACAGGGCTGGGACAGAGGAGCCTAGACACTCTGCAAACAATGCTTGGGTGTTTTAGACTGTAGTCAGTGCAGATTTTCCTCCTGCACATGCCAAACCTTGAATTATTAGGTCTAATAATGAGAAGGGGAACCCCGTGGTAAATTCCAAACTCCTTGCCTTGCCTCTCCTGCTTGCCTTCCACTTGTCTTTTTTTTTTTTTTTTTTTTTTTTTTTTTTTTACTTTTCACTGTTTTGCAATAAAATCTCCTGAATTGTGCCTCACCTTCCTCTCGTTGTGTGTGCAAGATAATTTCCTAGCCAGCACAATGCCTACCTTTTAAGACACTGGTCCAAGCATTGCTCTCTCTCAAATCATGGGGCTCATGCCCTGCTTTGCTTCAGCCTTCCCTGCATAAACACTGTCACCTCAGCTGCATACGAAGATTTGCACTCCCAAACCCAGATGTTTGGACCTGGGTGGGCTTTGCTGGTTCGGATAACACTGTCCAGTAATTTCCACATTATTGTCTCCTTATATATCCACCAAGCCTACCTACAGTGCAGTTCAGTCAATCTACACTATTGGGTTTACGAACGCCAGTTCATTACTGTGCCAATCTACTATTAGTTCAGGGAGATAAAATAAAATAAAAGACCGGGGAGGGTGCTGTATCACCTGCGGAAGAGGAAATGGAAATGCAGAAAATGAAATACTTCACTCAGATAATGAGCAACTCAACCATGAATGAATGAAAAAACATCATGTAATTCTAATGCTCCAGCTCACATGACTCCACTTTGTAACTATTTTGAACCTCTCTCTGTCTCTGTCTCTGTGTGTGTGTGTGTGTGTGTGTGTGTGTGTGTGTGCGCGCGCGTGCGCGCATACATGTGCATGCTGAGTAGGCCAGAGGTCAATCTCATGTGTCATTTACTCAGGAGCCAATCCTTTGACTTTTGAGGTAGCATTTCTCATTGGCCTGGAGCTCATCCGATTATGCTAGTCTGGCAGGCCAGCCAGCCCCAAGGTTCCACCTTCTCCACTTCCCCAGCAGTATTACAAGAACACACCACTACACCAGGCTTTTGCATAGGAATCCTTGCAGAGCAAGTATTATCTCCCCAGGCTCCTAGAGCCTTTCTGAAAAACCCTAGTAGGTTTATTGTAACCTGTTAATTCTCATTAGTTGGTCTTTCTCCAAATCATGGTAGAATAGCGGAACCTTTGTACACAAATATTACAATTACATCGCTGTCACCATTTCCCTGTTGTTAATGATCACTGTCCTCTTCACTCATGGATGATAATGCCATGACCCCCATTTGACAGATGGGGAGGCAGAAGCTCAAGGCCTTAATTGATGGCCACATTCAAACTCAAGGTGAACGAAGTCCAAAGCCCCAGCCATTTCTCTCATACTGTGCTAATCCCTGTGAGCCAATATTAAAAACAAAAAAAAGTCCCATCCTTCTATAAACAGAATGGTCCACCTCGCCCAGTCTCATGTAAATAAGTGCTAGGAAGGGTGCTTGGTTCTAAAATTTATTTGTCTTTTTTAGTTGATGAATATTCTGAAAGGAATGCTCCCTCTTTTAGGTGTAGATAGATGTTTTATAACTCTCAGCTTCCCAGCAAAAGTAGGCTATAAAGTCATAGTTACTGCAGTAAAGTGAATGAAAATTTCAGTTTATAAGAGACACTAAGGTGCTTATCTGGAGAGGTGGGGATCTTGTTAGGTAAAGCAACAGGGAAGAATCATTTATTCTGAGTTCCAAAGAAGTTCATAGATTGCGCTTAAGTCAGCATCTTCTCGCAGCGTTTGCTTTCACTGGTTTTCTTCTCAATGTGTTTGTCAGGGTCGGAGCAGAAAGTGAACTCAGTGGTCTCTGAAGTCATGTGAACATACTGCCACGCTGGGAAGCTATTAAGAAGATTATTGGCTACCGAAAAGGTGAGATCACGTCTGTTCGTGGGCTCAAGGTCAAGGTGGGCACTATTGAGGAAGATGCCTTATGACTAATCAATTTAAGATGGACAGATTATGGAGGATTTCTCTGCTTAGAGCCTTCGCATGAGATGGGAGCATTTTCTAGAGCTTATTTAACAATGGTTAAGGACTTTTGGAAAAGGTATTGAATTGTAGCTTTTAGGGTTGGTTTCTTTTACTTGTTGCTTTAGAAATAAGCTATTTGTAATCACCTTGGTGGAGAGATGTGGTTTTGTTTTTCTAAGTATAACTAGGGGTTTTCGTGTGTGACCACAGTTGCTGTAACTCCAGCCTCAGGCAATCAGGAGCGTTGGAACTGAGGTGGCCCTATTGACAGTGAGCATTTACTCTCAGCGCTAGACATGAAACTCCAAGGCAGTAAGACAAACTGATGTGCCAGCCATGCTGGGTGCTCAAGGCTGAGGCTCACATCTGCTGGAGTGTGAATCTAGTCTGACCTCCTCTTAGGTCTATGTTCCTAGGCAAGTTAGTTATTTAACCCCTCAATACCCCCTCGGCAAAACAGGGAAGCTAAAATGGCCCACGGCTTTGGAAAGATTGTGGTAATTGATATGTGGAAATCACAATAAACTCCCAATACTTGTACATTCAATGCATAATGCTAGGACCCACCCTTCCCAATGAGATTATTTCAGTCTGAGGGAAGTGGTGTTTTCCTTTATGGCTGAAAAACGGAAATTTCTTTCCCGAATGGTCAAATATGTAGCCTATTTCTGCTTTTTTAATTCAGTTAAAACTCAAAACACAACAATGGAAACACTGAGCAGTGCTCTGGACGGATCATTTTACCTTGACCTCGGTGTTCTTAGGCTGTTAAAATGGTAAGACTGAACTTATGTGCTAGGCTTGTCACATGAATTAAATAGGAGCTGGTTGTAGTTAAGTGTGGGACAGTGAAAGGCACCCTGCTTCCCCTCTAAGCAGAGGCTTGAAACCCTGGTGACCCTGAAAGGTATAGTAGACGATTTGCCTCATCCCAGGAAACCAGGCCTGTCTCACCGCTTCCCACAGCATGACACCGCCTGACTGCAGTGTGGGGTAAGCATGGTCAAACTTCCTTCATTCTGCCTCCCTGAGTGGCTGAGCTCCCTCAGATAAACCCTACAGTTAAGGACTCAGGTTCTGGAGTCAGGGAGACAGTCTGAGTTCCAACTCTGTCACTTGGGAACAGAGTTGGCTGGCAAGTGGATCTGAGTTTATATTCCTCATCTCCAAATCAGGATACTGACCCTATAGACTTCATAGAGCCTCTCTCTCTCTCTCTCTCTCTCTCTCTCTCTCTCTCTCTCTCTCTCTCTCTCTCTCTCACATACACACACACACACACACACCATCTTAGCTTCCCCCACAATCTCAAATAAATAAAATCCCCAATAATGCTTGTAACAGCAACAATGACATGGTAGAAATCTTTTATGTATGATCATAGCTAAATCTCTACCCCTCTCTCATATATATCTATATATATCTCTGTGTGTTTATATCTATCTGTATATTCAGATACATCTACTGAGAGCTTATACAAATGTGTACAAGTGACTAAAAGTGCAAATGTCAGATTTATGCTATTCCAAGAGTAATGTGATATGAGTAAACTTATCTCATTAGGGGAAAGGAATTAATAAATTACTAGATGGTACAGGAATGTCACTTATATCAGTACTGCATTTATGGTTTGAGATGTTGCTGGAAATAGCTGCACAGGAAAAGATAAGGTAAACACATTCGAATGTCATTAACCCCAATGCAGATGCTAATTTAAAGGTGTCATAAAGCACATGCTCTCAGAGATTTTGATTTCCGGTTGCATAGAATGGCATCAACACGGCAGATTACATTCCAGCTGCCACTGGAAGCATCCTGAGAGCTCACAGCTGGTTCATGGCAGACCTAGAATCATCTCAAAGCCATAGGAGCACCACTAATCTTTCAGCAGGAGACTCCAATGTAAGCTATGTTCAAACTTGAATATCCAGAAGTAATGTATTTAAATTTCCAGGTCAATGGCAGAATCAAACAATTCAAACCCCTTCATATAATGCTCTCCCAGGATGGTTCCTGGGTTTCTGCTAAGAAAGAAGACAAACTAATGAGTGAAGGAACTCTCTGGGTAGAGCTGAGGTCTCTTCTGTTTTCGAACATCTCAACGGATGATGTGTGAGGGCAGACTCTCAGACCAGAAGAGAAGACAAAGATAGCTATCCGTGAAGGTAGACATGGCTTCAGGTTTAAGCCAGTGGGATGGAGAAGAAATTAAAATACCGGGAGTAAAGACAAGTCCGCTGGCAGACTGCAGATAGTACAGACAGATTTAAGCCAAATTCATTGGCAAGAGACACTGGGCTCTTTATGCTTATGTACTGAGCAGGCTTCCAAAACCTAGCATTTTCATAAACTCATTCAGACTTGACACTGTTAACCTGTTCAAAGCCATACAACAAGGGATGCTGGGGAAGAACTCCCATGACCCATGGTGACAGAACAGTGGAGGAAGCGACGAGGTGATCATGGCCTCAATGTCCTTGCATGTTCTACACACCCATCATTCACACCATAGGTTGTAACAAGGAAGAAAAAGTGTTGAATATCACAACAACTGAGACTTCCACGATTAACCGGATAGATGCCACCATCCAAAAAGTTCTGCCCTAGGAAATGCTGGCTGTGAAATAAGAGAAACCCACCTGTCAGAGCAAGTGATTCTATTCCTTAGCATAATAAATTACAGAAGCGGCTGAGAACAAGGCAAAATTGTCTGCTGGTTCTATCCCATGGGTCAAATCAGAACCCAGAGCCAAGTCCCATAATGGCTTCAGCCCTCTTGATCTCTGGAGTTCAATAATGCCTCAGAGCTCTTGGCCTCTTGAGTTTGCTGCATCAAACTATCGTTTTCTTAGTTCTAACCTTAAAAATCAAATGGTTTTGGTTTACTGTAAGAAATAGTATGGGACAGGGTCGAGGCTCAGTAGGTGAAAAGCACCAGCACCAGCCTGCAGATGTGAGGACCACAGTTGAGATCCCCAGAACTCATGGAAAGCTGGATGTGGTAGCATGCATCTGTAATTCCAGTTTCTCTATGGAGATGGGAGGCAGAGACTGGAGAATACCCTGAAGTTTGGGAGGCATACAGGCTGACTGACATACCCAGTGACACATGGTAAGAAAGCCTATTTCAGAACAAGGTAGAAGCAAGGACTGACATGGGGGCTTCTCTTCTGACCCCATATACTGGCTACACTGTCATAAGGGGCCACAGTCCCTCCCACCATATATATGCATTTATATAAGTATCCATATACCCATATACATATACCATTTACACAAGCATACCCTACACTAAACACACACACACACACACACACACACACACATACAGGAATTGTCAATGGCTGAAAACTGTGTTTGCTGGGCCCCGATCTACCTAGCAGCTGGAAAATGTAATTAACTCTAGGTCACTTCACGCCTTGTATTTCTGACTACACAGAGAGAGAAAAACACATGTTGGTTAATCCGTTTGGAAATAAGAATCGCATAGTTTGCTGCCCCTACTCCTACCACCAATGCACCATCTCCAATACTCAAAGGAATACCAAGCATGGACATAAGCCCACAAACTTTAACTGCATCCACAGACTTTAGCACTGGGCAGAGAAGCCAGCCTACCCATCAAAAAGAGCATATTTTTTCACCTTGAAATATACTTAAATTTTTACTGTCTTTTATGTTCGCCAAAGCATCAAGTCAGAGGTGTCCTCATAGTATCTCAGGGCCAGCTTCCAGTCTGGGAATAAAATTCTTTGGAATTGGGCACTAGCCCAGTCTCTTAGAGTGCATAACAGGTGAGGGCAAGAACGTTCTAGAGCATCTAACCCAAGGAGAGCATAGCCATGTGTATGTGTGCCCAGAAGCTGTAACATGGTCTATTTCTAACTTGGCTTCTCATCCTGTGCTATCACGGAAGGCCAGGGTTGTAGAATTAATTAGTAACCAAGGAGGCAGAGCAGGAAGGGATCTGATCTGCTCTCATCAACTCCTTTATTTTACTTTCAGAAAAACCAGGAGTGGAAATCTCATATGCTTTAGTGAGGTTTGGAAGCCCTGAGGTTGACCACAAATGTTGAACTCCTGACATAGGACTGCCCTTTGTTTCTGTGTCTTATTTTCCTGTGCATCTATCTCAGTAGCTAGTTCTGATTTCTCTTTATTTGGTTTGCCCTAGTCTCATCCCCAACCCCAAAGAGTCAGGGTAATCAAGTAGAAAAACAGCTCTAAAAAGCTGAGTTCAAACAACCCATGCTGATGAAGGCTTTGTGATGAAGCTGTTTAAACCGTCCAAATGAGCCCAACCCAGGCAGTTTCTATTAATTAATTAAGTGACTGATTTGCTTGTTTGTTATGTGTATGGTATAAGTGTGTGTGTGTGTGTGTGTGTGTGTGTGTGTGTGTGCTCACACACACATTCAAGCATGCATGTGCACAAGGAAGTCATAGCAGGCCTTCAGGTGTCCTCTGTCTCCACCTTATTACCTTAAAAAGGGTCTCTCATTGAACCTGAAATTTGCATTTTTCACTCAGTTGGACATTCAGGGCTCTCCTGGGAGCTGCACAAATCTACCACTTAAAGTTGCATGCCAGCTATGCCTGACTCTTTACGTGGGTGTTTAGGATTTGAACTCAGATCTTACAGCAAGCACTCTTACCCACTGAATCATCTACCTAGTCCTCCAGGGGAAGCTTTTTGTGTTTTGGGTTTTTTTTATTTATTTATTTTTGTTGTTGTTCCCTTTCTCTGGGTAGACTCTGGTGGTGGGCAGGGCAGCACCTTATGTGAAGCTACATTAGGGAAATGCAGGGCAAGGAGGCAAATAGATGTTTGGAACTCAGATGAAGTTCTCCAGATAAATAGAATCCATCAATCAGGGCTTCTTGGTGAACCACCACATGCTAGACACCCAGGATGCTCCCAACAATGTAGTCTCAGGTTGCTCTCTGCACCCTTGTCTTGGCAAAATGACTCATTGGCATCTTTCTCTCAGCCATAAAAGGGTACTGATATGAAGCAAAATTCCCTCAACCCACTTCCAACAGCTTCTGCTAACATGGGAAGAAACTGGGATGGTATCTTTCAATATTTGTCCAGCTGTTGTTTGCAGATGTTGTATTCTTTACACTGAGAAAATAGAAAGTTAGAGAGTGCTGGCATGCAACTTCATCCTGAGACTTTTAGATATTGCCAATGTCTTTCAAAAATGTCCTTATGTGTTGATGGCTTTAAGCACATCTGGGCTATTGAAGATACAGAGCTTAACACTCCTCAAACAAACATTGCTGAGAATTGTCAAAATCACTTTTCCATGAAGTGAAAATTCTACACACTCAATGATATGTATGTGATTATTGTGGGCCAGGCAATGTTTAATTTATTTAATCTTTACAACAATCCCATGAGGTTGGTACTATTTTGTCCTATTGGAATAATGAAGGAACTGTGTAAACAGAATTGAACCTAGACTGACCTGCCTCCAGGGACTTGTTTTAGATATGAACTTAATACCGTCAGTCTCAAAGCAATCTTTGATGAAAGTTTATTGTTTTTCTGCTAGAGGAGCTGGCAAACAGGCACAGTTAGAGAAAGACACCAAAGGCTAAGAACGATTCTGATAGAACTCTTTCTGCCTCTGAGCAGTGGCTAAAATCAGTTGCTGAACCCACAAAGCCATTCTCTCACCTCTGTAGCCCTTCCCAGAACCCTATGCTCATCACCCGTAGGTCTGGCGTCAAAGCATTCTTGCAGCTCATTCTACAACTGTGATAGCTCTGTGCTCAGCATTGATGGTGGCCATCACTCAGGGACAGGACCAAAGGAGTTGGGTTTTCCCCAGTGTGGGTTCTGAATTAGTCATCGTTTTTCCTACTGCAATGTCGGTATGAAATGATTCTTTGTTGCATGTGGCAGGTGCATACCTGTCATCACAGTATGCTGCAAGGAAGGTGGGAAGTCTGAGGACAGTGTGGGACGCCCGGCAAGAACCTGTCTCAGAGCAACAACAGCCCTCTTGATGCTGTCTGGATTGTGAATATTTGGTTCATCCTCAAAATCATTTGTAGTCATTTATGAGGGCTCTGAACTTGGGCATCTCGAGGCTGCTATCCTCTCGAAGAGGTGATCTGCTGCATGACCCTGGCAAAGGAATTCCTGTCAGAGGTCACACTTGTTTCTATTGGGTGCAGAATCTAATGTCAAACCACATAACTACTCTTAACCCAACCGAATGGTGTTTGACCTGATGGATAATACACTCGGCCACATTACACAAAGGTTGGAGTGGGGAGCACGAGAATAGCCGAATAGCATTTGAACAACAATTCTTTGAATAATATAGCTATTGTTCTTGAGTTAACCATGCTGCTTCATTAACTTAGGGAGCCGGCAAGAATTCCCTTCTCGGCATCCCAGCCCTCTATTGGGGATCGGTGCAAGCTGCAATGTTGTATCATCACCATGCCTCTCAGAAGCCCAGAACTCAGCATGGCTATAGGTTGGGGAGGGATGGGTGCTAAAGAGAAAGGGCCTAAGCAGAGCGTGCCAAGGGCCAAGGAAAGGGCAATTTAGGCACACATAAATGCAAACATTGAGGGTCTACACCACTTCATCTGCCAGCAAGATGGCCCATCCATTCACATGATTATTCAGAGTGCTAATCTCGAAATCTCAGCATCATTTCCAGGCTACTGAGACCCCACTCCAGCTCCTGCAGTGTGATTTCAGGGAGGGGGATGAGCCTCACATCCCACCCCATCCCAGGTTGGTGTCTATCCCTCCTTGGAATTTTTTTCCTTATATTTTATATTCCTAATAACAGCAGCAACTCGTGGGTGTACTCCGGGTTGCTGGTGGTTCTTTTTCTGACTTATGAGGAATGGAGTGTCTTAGGAAGCGTTTGCTGGGAAGATGGACAATGGTGGAAGTGTCACCAGTTGGCAGTAAGGGAGAACATGACTATATCATCCTGGCAGATGGGGTCTCCCATATGTGCTAGCCTGCCCCTTTCATTCTGCTTAGAATAATACTGCAACCCTGAGGATTCAAGTCACACAAATTGAGCCTGGACCATGATATGCTCACATCCCTCAGAGATTCCGGCTTGTGTTCTCAACAAGATTTTACGAAAGCCGACATTACCAAGTCCTTTTATCGTTTACTTACACTCGATCCCTAACACATTACCCACCCCATACTCTCCTTGACACACTCACTCTGGTTGTACAAGCAGAAGAGTGTTTGGATTCCAGCCTGTGGAATCAAAGGCAGGAACATGAAAGGCCCCATGGTACTGTGTTGTCAAGCACTTTGATGTTCAAGGAATGCAGTCTGACTTGACCCCAGAGAGCCAATTGAAAGGTCAAGGGACAAATAATGAGGCTCACCCTTGAGGGACAGACATCCAACAATCTCCTGCCAAGGTAAGAGTCTTGTTTTAAGATTTTCACATGGACAGTCCTTCTTTCACCCTTCAAGGTGACAGAGTCCTTATAAGAATTAAGTATATGAACTGCTTGTTCCTGGACCTTTCATACCGATATTCACAAGAAAGGAAAAATCTACCCCATGGAAAAGTCTGCAGGTCTTGGAAACTTCTTCTTGTCATCTTCAGGAGAACAAACTATCCTCTCTGCACTGGGAGTCTACAGTGACCACCATGAACCTGGCCTGATGGTCCCTATGTCATGTTTAAATAAGGGACATGGAATGGGATACAGAAAAAAAACCCACAGAGACATAGACACACAGAATAATGGACATGAACATAAATATAAACAGATCCATATGCAGGCACACATACATGAATGTAAACACATAGTCAGGGACATAAGTGCACAGAGATTCACATACAGATGCACATCGGCTGGCCTACATAATGAGCTCGAGGTGAGTTTGGGCTCCATAGTGAGACCCTATTTGGAAAAGGAGAGCTTAGAAATTCCTAGCACCAGAGCACACCACTTGTGAAAACACACATACTGTGTCACCAGCTGGATTAGATGTACACATTCAATTATGATAGACCCCGAATGACTGTGTTACTGGTTTTATGCATTAAATATTCTATGGCTTGTATTATTTTACTATGTACTCTTTCCACCTATAAAAATTGAAAAGGACTGTAAAGCAGTGTGCCATATTACCCAGCGGCAACCTCACGCAGCTTTTTTTTTTTTAGCACCTAATCAAGAGACACATGGAGGCACGGCAAAGGGTCCTGGTGGTCACACATCCTACCCCATCCCTATCTCTTCTGCCTTCTGGGGAGTCAGAGAGCCCCATTGCAGGCTCGTGCTGTGGGCTCTATAATCTCAAGAATCTCAAAGGCTCAACTCTGCCACATGGGTCAGGCTCTGTAGAGCCCCTGCCATGCTGTCTGTCCCTAGTGCTGGATGAACTCTCCTCAGAATCACATCACTAACTGTCTGTCTTTGCAAGGTGCTACTACCTTCTAATAAACTTCTGATCGCCAGCAATCCACCGCAGTGTCCCCCTGCCAGAGAACTTTCAAACACATGGCCTGAGAGAGGCCTCATTTAGAAAATTAGAACATACACTGGACTTTTACTGGGCTACTAAGAAAAATGAAATTGTGAAACTTTTAGGAAAATTAGTGGAACTGAAAGTATTTTATTAAGAGAAGTGACTTAATCCCAGAAAGAGAACATTGTTCTCTCTCTCTCTCTCTCTCTCTCTCTCTCTCTCTCTCTCTCTCTCTGGATGTTTATATGTACATATGCATATAAACCAGGAGTTGTGAGAGTGGGTATATTCCACAAAACTAGATAGGGGGACTATGGAAGGGGTCAAAAGGAGACCATGCCATGTGACCATGTAAGGTCACTTATATTGAGAGTTGCTTGTAGCAAAATGATATCTGTCCACGAAACAGCTCTTAGAATTGGCCCCTTCTACAGTGAGGCTCATAACTGTACTTCTACAAGACCAGCAGAAGTCCTGCACGCATAAAAGCAAGAGCATCAGCAACAACGTTGGTCAGAAAGCAAAAGCAATAAACATATATAAATGTGAACCCATGTTCACACAGTATACCTTATTTTATAACACGGCAAGCTGCCTTCATTTCTATAAACAAGCCGTAGCTGCCAGCACCACTATTTGGCTTTTAATGGTGCCAATATCTTATTGAAAGCTATTAAATAGTAACAACCTGACAAGCAAGCCTCCTAAGGACTAGGATTTCCAGAATAAATGGCTAGAGAGAACGAGAGCAGACAACATCAGCACCGGCCCTTAAACTCCCCTTGGGATCATGAATCCGCCTCTGTATGTCACACCAGTCTCTGGATATCACCCCGTTCCCTGGAGATACGGCACAGACTTCTTACTCCTCTTCTTTCCACGGCGGGGTCTATACCTAGTTTTATATTTCATGAAGCATTTTCACCAAGTCCATTGAGGTGGGTTTGCAGATTCTGAACGTTCTACACAAATACCTCCAACACACACTATGACTCTACACTTTGTACCGTATCTATTTCCAAAGTCATCGGACTGTGAGTTATACGATTGCTTCCTAGGCAGATAGGATGAGAAACCTGTTTTCTCAAAACCACTCTTCAGGTAAGTTACATAGTTGAGAAATCAGTCACCTAAATAACAACAACACCCCCAAATAACACAGTTGCCATGCCATGGTTTCTTACCCTCTATCCTGTACTTAGGGCAGAACTATCAACTAAAGTGCATTCAAGTTTAGAGTTGGCCCTTCTTTGGGACCCACAACCTTTTACAGAGTCACAGGCAGAGTGATCAGAGATCAGAGATCAGAGCCTGAGGTGAGAAGCCTGGGTCTAGAGCATGGTCTGATAGAGACTTGGATTTGGCGGATTGTCAAACGCTTGGAGTAAAACTTCTTCCCCATGTTAGGGGTCTCCATTAGACACCAGCTGCAGGAGACTGACAAACATACAAAGGCAGGAAAGAAAGGAGAGACAGAAGAAGGAAGGGGTTAAAAGGAAGAAGAAGGCAGGGAGGGAACAGTCTAGAAGAAAAGTGTCATTAGAACAAAAGGCAGAGATGGCAGTTGGAGGCAGTGGGACTAGTAGTCTCTAAGGAGCCTTAGTAAGAAGATTATCTATGCTAACCCCACCATGTCTCCAAGCCTTCTGAAACAATCATCAGTGTTAACCTGTGCACAGCCTCCTCCATACAATAGTATACCCTGGACTGAGGGGCTAGTGTTAATCATTCAATGAGGCCTCAACTATGGGCACTGACTTATTCTGTAATCCTGGTCCTTAGGAGACTTGCTTGTCCAGACATAAGACTTTCCCTCCTGGAACCTGAAAGGTGATATTCCTAGAATTGTCTTCAATGAGCTCCTTTCTGTGCCCTGAAAAGTCCAATTTTGTACCTCTGTCTTGAGGTCCCATGTCTCTGGCCTAAGGATACTCATGATTTTGCTACATAGCCAGGTCAGAGATCACAGGCTCAGTGGATACCTTGCCTGGGATAACTGATGAATTGCAAACAACCAGGCCCAGTTAAAGTCTGCAAGCCCCTGACTGAGACTAGTTATTTTTGTAATCACTCTTATGTCACCCTGTTTATTTGGCCATTTGTCACATGAAGCAATGGGGCGCAGCTCTGTATAAATTCTGCTTTCATTTGAGTCCCAGAAGCACTTTAGGAAGTACAACCATAGCTGCTGCAAGGAAGAGGTGTATGGATAGGCTTGCCTGGGCTACAAAGGACCCAGGTATTTGGTTAAACATCATTCTGGGTGGGTCTCTGAGGGTGTTTCTGGGAGAGGTTAACATGTTGAGTAGATGGATTCATCAGACTGCCCTTCCTAATAGCCTGGTGGTCCTTACTTAATCAGTTAAGTCCTGGATAGAAAGCTGAGTCAGACGGAATCTCAATCTCTCTTTCCTTTTTTAAAAACCAGGACTTCACGACCTCTCCTGCCTGTACCTGGACTTGGAAGGGCGCTTATGCTATTGGCTCTGCTGGTTCTTGGCCTCTGAGTCAGATTGAAATGAGACCATTAGACTTCCTAGCTTCCACAGCTACGTGAGCCCATTCATCATAGCATTCTATTCATTTATAAATCTTTATACTTACATAATATATACACACATACCATAATTGCGTACATATGCATATACATGTCTGCCTATATATGAAAGTGTATACCTACATATTGTGTGTCTCCATTGCTTCTGATTCTTTGTAGAATCAACACAATCAGCATACCAAGGCACCTGAGTCCATTACCTTTTCTGAAAGCAGATATACATTGCAATAAGCTGGGTATGATAAAGAAAAGATAACCTATAATTGCTACCATCTGAGTTTGATATCTTCACCTAGCTCAGGATGATCACTATAGCCTACAAATGACAGGTCTCTGTCCCTGAGGAGACTGCTTTGCTCATCAGGTGAGACCAAGAAGCCTCCTTTGTGAGCGGCATCCAAAATTCCCAGAGATGAGTCTGCTGATCACCAAGTGGTAATCAAAACAGAGTCTGTATGCGCTGTGCACATCCTTACAAATTGTATGGAAGGAAGGGAAGGTGGCGGAGTGTGTGAGGGAAGCGTCAAACACTCTTCCAAAAATGAGACTTCAGGGCTCTGAAATAGTCTTTAGCATTATGAATTAGCTATAAGTCATAAAATAATACAAATTACAGCTATAGTATCGTCAAAATGGCAATTTAAAAAGACACCTGGCACTAAGTGGTAGTCGTTTTAGTGTAGAAAGCTTTCTGTTCTGTGGAATAAGGAACTACCTGCCTCTTACCTTTATTTTACTCTACTGATGAATTTCCAAGCTCAACAGGAGCATTAATAGGATTCTCAATCCCCTGCTGATCCCAAAGAAAGAAAACTCTGAATTGTTGCTAACAATTCCTAGCTAAATTCATCTTGCTTTCAGAGATGGAGAGTCCCAAGGACAAATGCTCCTCTTGTATGTAAAAGATTAGTATTTCTTCTTAATAGCTCTATGCTGTTCCTCCCTTTCTTTGGCTGCCTCCCTGCCATGCATGCCTCACTTTAAAGAAAGGGTCATTTGGCGATTCATTAGCTCTTCTTCAAATGTGAGAATTCAAAACTACAGCCCCAGTGTCTACTGCACTGGAGCTACAGATTCTTCTGATACTCACTGTAGAGTATGGCTGATGCATAATCTCCACAGAGAAAGACAGGTGACTGTGACCATGTAAAAACACTCTTTTTTTCCCCTATAACTTTTCCTGGTCTTCTGTATTTCAGACTATAGGGAAATTCATATGCCATACAAGTGTCTGTCCCTGTAGCTCACCCTACCAAGGACACCGATACAAGGATGCAAAGAACAATACTTGGGGGCTTCATTTGTCTTTCAGGAGGCCCAGCCACGTAAGCACAGGAAGAGTCTGCTATGATATGATGTGTTATCACCCCAGATGTGTCCATGTATTAAAGGCTCAGTCATCAGGACGCACTGAGGACCTTTGGAAGGTGGGGCCCAGTCGGGGCCTTTAGAACACTTGAGGGTGTCTCTTCAATAGAGACTGCAAGATGCCAGACTTCTCTCTTTCTGTTTCCTGGCTATTGTACGCATGCTTGCGTTGATTGGCACCTCCCTTATGTACTACCCTCAGAAGATAATCCAAATCCGTTGGGCCTACTCAATCTTGACTTGAGCTTCAAAATTCATATGACAAACCAACCCCTTTTTGTTTCCAAGCACCTTGGGTTGGCATTTCATTACTACCAGGGAAAGTTCACTGTTACGGCTCCCAGCACACATGAGTTTACTAGAATAGCTCCCCATACGCGGGGGTGGGGGTGGGGGTGCTTCACATATATAGCTTTCAACACATGGGAGTTCTGGCTGGGCAGATTATAAGAAGTTGAAATTTCTTCCTCATAGAATGAGATATGGACAGCAATTCTTGGGACGATTCAACATGATAACCCGGCGGAATAGACAGAACTGAAGCTTCACACCAATAAGTTCCCTAGTGAGCTGAGGTGGCTCTGTAATTTCCAAGTGTCTCAAACTTGGTTCTGTTGCCAGCAGGTTCAGACAAAGGCAGCCTGCCTGGCGGCTGGCCCTCTTTCACTCACATGGCACCTCCAGAGGTGACTATTGTTTCTTAAATTACTTAACAAAAAGAAAAAAAATGGGAGTAGCTGGGCCAGATCTGAACAGCTAGACAGATAAGGTGGTCGTGTGCAGGAGGACCACTGTGTCTGTGGCACTGGAGGTCTGGATCCTTGTGCATAATGTCTTCTGTAAAATAAGCTTGAAAGCAGAGGCACGGGGTAGCAAGGTGGGGTGAGGGGGGTCAGTCGAAAAGGAAGTCAGGGTTTTCTCTTCTGGTCTTATCTCTAAAGCTATCACAGGGCTTTATCAAGTCTACCATCTTTCCAGTTCTCTGAGAATCTATAGGGATTCTATTAGCTGACCTAACTAATTGTGAAAATCCATTGTACCTCAGGAGTTACATTACTGATGTTGAATTGAGCAGTTGCTCTTGGCACTGGCCTGTCCAAGCCTTGTAGGTAAAGGTTCCACACAGTTCCAGGTTCACATAGTTCTGTAGTCAATCTATACAGATTCTGGAGGTACAGCACAGGCCCTACCCAATGTGGGCAAAGCCAGGATTACCCCTCTATGCAGGCATCCAAGGGCACCCAGCAGGAGCAACCCCCTTCTGTAGAGGGGCTCTATCCTTGGACTCTCTATTACTGGCTGAAGTTCTGGTCTAAACTAGACAAGAGCATTCAAAACACAGCTTGGCTGAGCATTCTGCTTCTGCTCTGAGCTCATGTGGCAATGGTTCCCACCTTGGGGAAATCCCATTTGGGGAGAATCCACAATGGCAACATCATTTGATCCTGCTGTGTGTTAAGGGGTGACCCACTTGGTACACGAAGGGCTTCCTGCTACAGAACAAAGGTTGTTTGGTAAATGGTGTTTGTTATCACCTTGAAATAAGGAAAAGGAAAGCAAGTTAGCATCCCCAGGCAGCTGCTAACAACATGGAGAAGGACTGTGTGGATGGAAGGCCAATGAGGCCAATTAGCACAGCTATTTTCCACACGCCCAGCTTGACCAGCACTAAGACTCCACAGGTTGGGTTGTCATCCCTTGACGCATCGTTATGTGGAAGGAGAGTGAATTTGGAGAAACAGAACAAGACAGACTGTTCCCCTAGTGCTCTTCCTCCATTCAGGGAATAGTCTCAAAGTGGGATGCTTCTTCAAGTGGTAAGCAGTGCTGATGGACTTAAGGTCAGTGTAGCAATAACTCCAATGGCAGGAAACTGTTTCTATCAAACAACACCGTTACAAACAGGGCTATAGGAGAAGCAAGGAACTAGAAAGAAATTGCTGCTTCCATTAATCTCTCCCTGCACTGGGTTTCAGCGTTAATAAGTGATTCCAAAGTATATATTTTGGATACACCCCTAGGGCCTATTTCAAGAATACATTTTGAAGTCAAAATGGCTGTCTGGCCATCTAAAGAATATCTGAATTCTGGAGGCTGGCTTATTTAAGAGAGAGAGAGAGAGAGAGGGGAGAGGGAGGAGAGGGAGAGGAGAGGAGAGAGAGAGAGAGAGAGAGAGAGAGAGAGAGAGAGAGAGAGAGAGAGAGAACCCCTCAGTCTAATTCTGGATGGCTATCTGTCGATATGATTAAATCACACATGTGGAATTATAGATGTTGAGCCAACCAGGCACCATCAGGATACCTCAGTGCTTCCAGGTCCAGATGTGTGCACAGCAGTCCTCCAAGCAGTCTTATATAACCTTCCTATTTCTGACAAGAGCAGTAAAGACCATCTGGGTTAAAACTTCACTGTAAATTCTGCCTAAGGAAAACAGGGCCTGACCTCTGCCTTGCTATTCAAACTTAAAGCAGAAACTCAGGTGTTAGTGTTCATAGCCACCATTCCAGGCAGCCTCAGTCCCACCAAATAAACCTTTAGATCTGAGTCAAGCTGGCTTGAGCAACAGCGGTTTGGAACCAGGACTGTGTTTAAGAACCACCCCCTGACCCCCGCTCAAAGCCTTCCCTTCCTCCCTACTTGGAAGTAGGAATTTCCTCCATGTGGATTTTCCAGATTTTTGGTTGGTGAAACTGATCTCTATAATATTAATGGAATTTAGAAACTGACAAGAGCATCTGTACAGAGGAATCAGCACTGCTACTCCTGATCAGGGATATTTTTATTCTTGTGTTGACATCAAGGAGTAAAGAGAATCTGCAAGAGATTCTGTATCAGCAAGTGAGCATTGAGTTCCAGGCTGGATGCTTTATTTATAGACCTCATTCCTGGGGCCCAGTGCAGCTCCTGGACGCATCGATCTACTTTATAGATGGGAAAACTGAGGCTTAGCAGTTTAAATGAATTATTCAGTATTGCACAGCTATGGAGAAGCTAGATTTAAGTTTGCTCTTTTGCAAAGTCCATTTCGCTTCTGTTTCTGCCAATTCTCTACTTCCTGATGCCTCAGAGGGTGATGGATATCTTCTACCCATTCTGCTCTGAGCACAAGTTCCTGCTTCTGCTTGGTGAGGAAATAGAAGAAAGTCAACTTCATGTTGGAGGAGGCCGCCTCTGAACCAGACATTCCCAGGTTACACCCATGCTTCTCAGAGAGTAAACCCGGTGTGCACTCTGCTTAGGGCTAAGAGTCTGATACCAGGCTTTAGGAAGGATCATTCTAGAAACCTCCATGTATCTTTTTAAAAAAATATAAATTCTTATGCTAAGGAAAGGAGCATCTTATAATTGTCTCCAGAAGTCTTTTCATCCTTTAGACAAAGAAAGGATGAATTTGGGGATAGGAGCAAACCTGTATGTTTTCCTTCCTCTTGTAGACGGTAAGCAGGATGATACTGCATACCCCCTTGAAATGAGGGCTCTGTCCTACCACTCCATCTTGCAAGTACCCCTGCCCAGCAGCAGCCCAGTGTCCATCAGAAGAAGCAAGAACACAGAATGTTTTATACAGCATCCACCATCATCAGTGGTCCACAGTGACAGAGAGAGGAAGGACCAGCAGAGGTAGCTGTAGATGTGGTTGCTGCATTTATGTTGCCTGGAAATCTGAGGTCTTGTTCTGACATGGTGACCCCTGGGAAAGACAAAATCTCCAGCCCTCTGATATCCAGCCTGCAAGTGATCATCAAGGCCGGGCATAAACATTCTCCGACTCTAGAACGCTAATTAGCTGAATCTTTCCTGTCCCATTTCTTCTATTAACCAAGAGGCCTCCCACCAAGATGCTGTCACAAAAGCCACATGTCTCCATACTTTTAGAGACAAAGTCTGAAAGCAAAAGAAATCTCGGCATTTTATGCTAAGGAGGCTCAGACATCTTCATGTCTCCGGTGATTTCTATGTGGTTTGTTGGAAGCTCTTTCTAAAATCTTCTGGTGATTGTCTCTGCTTTATCACAGCTCCCTGCGGGATGGGAGAGAAGAAATTACCCAAGCGTTGACAGAATAGCCACACAATGACTGTCTGGCAATGCTCACTTATTAAGCAAAGAGACAGAGCAAGAGATGGCTAAATCATATACCTGCCTCTCCCTCACCAGTCTTCTGCGGCGTCCCACACAATAGGCCTCTGGAAGCCGCCAGCTCCACATCAGCAAAGCCTTGCACAGTGGGTGAGCTGAGGCAAAGATAATTTTCCAGGCTGTTTGGCTATCAACAGACACCAAATTGCTTAGCTGAGCAGACATGATTTCCTCCAACTTGTTGCAAATTTCTTAAACAAACCTTGAAAATGGAAATGTGTTCTCATTTTACTTCCTAGCTAAGAAACAGTGAATTCCTTACTTAGGAATCAACAAGTTAGGGAGGGAGATATGAACATAGACATCTACCCTCATAGGAAACAAGTTAAACGGATATACATTCAAGCCTATGCAGTCGCTCCTCCTAGCTACGTGTTTGAAAGCCACAGATAAATCCAGCGTTGGACTGGATGTGCAGGGCTCTTGTCTTGTTTGCATTCTCTAAACAACACTGAATCTTGTAGCATTTGCATTGGATTGGGTAGCAATCGTGATCTAGAGATGCCAAAGATAACTGGCGCATGTGTGTCCGTTATAGCAGATACCACACTATTTCCCAGAAGTGACTTGAGCATCGTGGGTTACTGGTTTATGTAGGAGGTTCTATCCTCAATGTATCGTGGCTGAGAGGGTTACTATAATTTCAAACACGAGATATAGTTTATTCATCTTTCCTGCCCAGTGACATTCTAGTAAATATTTCTCGAAGCGCTTATGGTAGAAGAGATGCCACAGTGTGTACTCTTTGCAATTTTCTATGGTGTAAATATTCTGGTCGCGAAATTTCATTCTAGCGACGTAGTATTATAAAATGCAGAATTGGGAGCCAAGCAAGCATCCACAGCCTACCATTGTCCTGACTGACATTCAAACATGGGGCTTGAGCTGCAGAGAAATGAAAGAACTATGAGAAACCAGCATCTTCCAGTATGGTTTGTAGCAGGTTGCAGAGTGGAATGAGAGGAAAATCCTTGTAAGTCGACACAGAGGGCGCTCTCACTGATATCCTGATCTCACTGATAGGCAGTTTTTACTTCTCAGACTCTCTCCTCAGCTTCCTCAATTTTCAGAAACCAGACAGACACCTCCTGTGCTGAAGCCAGTTGAGGAGCAATATACCTTTACCCAGGAAGAAATGGCTCTTCTCAGAATTTTCACTGAGTTCTTTCCCCCTTACCCCAGTGGGCGAGCTCACTTTGGGTATCCTGTATCTTCCAGAAGCCAGGCTCCCTGTCAGAAACTAGCAAAATAGCTGAGCATCAAGCATCATGCTAACCAGCCTCCACATTCCTGTGACATCACTGTCACATGGCTATGGGGCGGGGCCAGCCAGATGTGGAAGCTGCCATGTTCCTCCAGCTGTACTACCCTGCTCGTGAAATATCCAGTGAAATATCAGACCGTTTCTGAGCCCCACACACGCACCCTTTCACTGAAGATGAACCTCGACATGCTATTTAACACACTGACTCACTAGCCATGTGGCACGATGTGCGGTTGTCCCTGTCCTAAGCTATTTCACTCTTGATTATGTCTTTCTCCTCCACTGGCCTCCTCCTCTATTTTATTCCTGACTGCTGCTTGCTCTCACGTTAACTCATTGTCTCTCCTACACCAATTGTTCTCCTCTAAGATGAAGGCACCCTGAGAATGGGGTGAGGGAAATGTGGAAAGCAAGACCTTATTTGCATTTGTTTCATCTGTATGGTCTGCCTCCTGTTCATTTCTTGGATTTTAAATCCCACACAGTCTCTAAGGAATGTGTTTTTTTTTTTTTCTTTTTGAGAGCTCAACTGCCCATTTATAAAGCTACTGTTCTAAAATAGCACTCTTCCCACCCACTTCCCTCTCGTGAATCCTTCTTTCATTACTGCTGCAGGCATGCTTTTGAAGGGAGTGAGGGGAGAGTCCGTGGAGAATATGAAGGTATCAAGCAAGAGAGATAGAGATAAAAGAGAAAAAGCAGAAGCAGAAGCTAGGGCTCCTTTCAAATAGGGGTCTGCCCAGCCCGGATCCACATTTCCCAGATCTGTATCATCCCCTTACTGATACCACAGGCTTTTCCTCAGGAACTGATACCACAGGCTTTTCCTCAGCAGTGCTCAGCTACAACTCTGAGAAAAACCTGATGCTTCTCCCAAATGGCTTGAAACAATGGGTCTTGAACAAAACTCGTTTCCTGGTAGAATTCTATGGTACAAAAGAACAGAAGGGCAGTTGCCGCCGCTTAGTATGTCAGGTGAAGATAGAGGGTGGAAGGGCGGATGCTCCTTAAGTCACCCATGTAAGAAACAACTCAAGCCATGGCTCTGTGAGACCAGCATCAGCTCTGCCTGGATCAGAGTTAGAGACAGGTGTAAAGCTGTAATCTGTGAACTGGGTTTTCTCTCCTGACTACCGTGGTGTCCGCTGACAGCCAGAAAAGCATTCCAGGATGTACTTGAACAACACTATGGTTTCGACAAAGATCTCCCAGCATATTGATAGATAACGAAGTCTGTGGCAAGGTTTTGGAGAACATGAGGAAGTACAAATGCCAACCTTTCAAAGCCAAGTTAGCCTTTCTGGTAAACCGAATGCAGCATGCTGCATTTGTGACCTTCTGTATCTTAATTTTCATCAAGGGCTCAATCTTTATAAAGACCTGACAGACTAGCTGTTCTCAACGGGCCGTGAGGCAGATAATATATTTTACTGTAGCACCATGAAAACATTTGTAGTAGCTGCTCTTAAGAATGTGTTAAACTAAATTCAGCCTCATCTCAATAACCCTTGAAGGGAGGGGGCACATACATAGACATTAAAAAAAAACTTAACAAAAAAAACCAAACCAGAATAAACAATAGAGGAGGTAGGCAGGCATCACCTATCCTGAGAAATAATGAGGGGAGACTATTAATCTTTGAAAACCTCCATGACACTTCTCTTGAAAACCATGTGGTACTTAGTGTTTATCCTTCTCGGAATAGTGGGTGCTATCAGAGGTGGGGTGGGGATGTATCGGGGGTGGGGTGGAGTAGATGTCCAAGCATCAGACAGTGGTCAAATAGGACATCCACACCCAATCTCAGTAAACTGTGGGTGAAACAACTTTGATGGGCTCTAGAACATGTTTTCTGACCTTCAGTCTACTTCCTTTCCTACCGAGCCAAATTTAATTTTGAATAACCGGAAAGACCTCACCATCCAGTTTTTCATTTAATGAGCATTCTGGCTAATGCTACTGACTTTCCAGGGGCCACATTTGCTTTTGATCTGTGCATGCTCAGATCAACCCCGCCAATTCTTAGGTTCTATCTGTGACTTCACATAGCGGACAGAGGGACCCCAAGAAAGCTACTTTGATCTTTAAATTCTCAATTCCGTATCTTTGCTGTTAGAGCTGCTGCTGATTAGGCCCAGTGCCCCTAAGGCATATTGCATTTGATCAAAAGCACAAGCCTCTGATGGCTGTCTGACCAACCGCCCTCACCTGTGTCATCCCCTCTACTTCTCGTTTCCTCTTCTAGCCACTCATCAACTCCATTGCTGCCTCCTGTGGTCCTAAATGGCACCCCCATGGTCATTACTCTTGCCTCCTTCTCCTTCCCTTCTCTTCTTCATTTTCATATGTGCATGTTTGAATGCAGACATGAACACGTTGAATTGTAAGTCTAGGAACATGAACATGTGTGCGGATACACGTGGAGCACAGCGGCTGATGGTTTTACACAGTGGCAATTGACATAAAAATAAGCAAAAAAAATGATGTCTCATTTGTACTATATGAAGGTGGAATCAAGCTTTTATATAAAGATGGAATAAAGCTTAAGACTTCATCTTTATTTTTTATTTTTTGGCATTCTTACAACCTCAGTAGAAATAGTGTGCCCGTGGGCAATTTGTCTTGAAGGTAAAGCCTAGCCTAGATGTTGAACCAAATATAGCCATGTGGTATACTGTAATGCATCTCACCTCTTGTCCTAATTAGGTTATCATTGCAGTGATGAAACGCCATGATCAAAGCAAGGGAAGGAAGGGTTTATTTGGCTTACACTTCCACAGCACTGTTCATCCTTGAAGAAAGTCAGGACAGGAACGCAAACAAGGCTGGAGGCAGGAGCTGAGGGAGAGGCCATGGAGGTACGCTGCCTATTGGGTTGCTCAGCTTGCTCTCCTTAGAACCCAGGACTCCTAGCTCAGAGTCACGCCATCCACCATGGGCTAGGCCCTCCTCATAAATCACTAAGAAAATGCCATACAGCTGGACTTTATGAAGGCATTATCTTAATTGAGGTTCCCTCCTTCCCGATAACTTTCGCTTGTGTCAAGTTGACATAAAACTAGCCTGCCCACCCTAACGGAGAAATGGAGGCTGATGTGCCAAATTCCTAAGTCTAATAGCTTTCTACATGGTAAATAAACGGTGCATCAATCAATAACATACATATGACCAGTAGGGCAAAAGCTGGGGTTGAGGTACACGATTTAAGCACTTTCCAAATTGTTACACGATGCCTGGCTCCCAGTCTGCTCCCCGAAGCCTCAATTCAAACAGTATACACAGCAGCCATCTCTTTGGGCCAAAGGTTATAGCGAGGCTGTCATTCACAAATCAGTGCAGCTGGTAAACTCTATTAAGCTTCCATCAACTCCTCGTGTTGCATTAGAGACCCGAGTCAACCTTTTGACAACAACTGTAAAAGGTCTCCAGATGGTTAATACAGCACATCGAAGTTAGTATTCAAAGGCTCAGTCAGCGGAAGAAATGCCAGTCTCCCACCCAAGCATGACATCACCCAGCAGTTTTATTGCCAAGGTACTTTGGGAGACTTTTATTTTGTTGGGATTGCAAAAAGGAAGCCTTTTGGCCCTCAAATGTGTAAACTTCACACATACATAACCTCCTGTATTCCCTGAGGGTGGTGATGGAGCTGTTGGCAGGCTTGGAGTAAGAAAATACAAGCATAGTACTTGATGTTCTCCCAGCATGGGTGTAGTTCACACTGAAGCGGCTTCTGGCTGGGATCCCCCCCACCCTCATGTCCTTTCCCTACTGTATCTTTTCTCTTCAAGAATCCTTCACTATTTCTTTGTCTTCATGAAAATTTTAACAATGGCTGGCTAGAGGAGCCAGCCTGCATGCAAATTATAATATGTATGATATATAGATTCAGGACATTCTAGGTAAAAATGTTCACATTTCAGACGCCCAAAGATGCTAATATTTGTTTCAGCAGTGAGAGGTTGAACAGAGGCAGATAGGGAACACCCTGTGCCCCCACTTCAGGAGAAGCTGGAAGACAGGGCACTACAGGACCATCTTCTGTGCACACAAAACACCTCCATTCCTGCATCCATGGACATCCTAAATTAAACGAATCACTACTGCAGAGTCAAAAATATATTTTCTCACCAAAGCCTCCCTGATTTCTTTTGTAACATGCAAAAAAAAAAAAAAAAAAAAAAAAACCTTTCTGCTCAACTTTCATGCATTCAGAACTGAGGAAACTGTGACTGCTTAGAAATTCCTGGTGGTGTTTGATGGGGAAATAGTCTTATCTCTGAGAGAACTGTCAGTATGTGCTAAGGATCAGCCCTTGGAAGGCGGTGCCAAGGGGCTCTGTGTCTAACAGGGTCTCCACAGGGAGGCCGAATCCCAGCCAGGGTCTCCTTGCTGCCTCCAGATTGCCAGCACATTTTCAGAGGAGAAGATGCATTTACATTTATATACATAGAGGGTTTCCCCCTTCGAATCTCCCAGATAAGAGCTGACCTTAATAACAGTGCGTTGTCTAGTTACTATTTTCACACAGAGTGCACACATTCGCACTAAATCCATTAGGACAAAGGTAAGGGCCGCAGACATTTTGTTTGTGAACGCCAAACACAAAAGAATAATTTGGGAAAGTGGGAATGGGCATGCAATTACTCAGAAACAACAAAAGGGCAGAGAAAGATCTCTTTCTCTTCTCACTGCAACTCTACCAGGGTCTGTTGCAGCTCACTACCCAGGGCAGGCGGTACAACGATGTCCGCCCAGTGTCAGTGAAGCCTGCCTCTCCCTATTCTGAGACAAGGCTGAAGATTAAATCCAAGAACACAAGCCTGCAGCTAGAGGTGAACGAGCCTAGATGGAGGTGGCCTCCCTCACCCCCGCAGCTTTTGTAACATGCCCTGCTGCTTCTATAAGCTGTGTGTTCCAGGTACCATGCTAATGTTGGTCATATATTTTCCCACCCCCATAGCTAAATGCTCACAAGCTTGAAAAATGTATCCGGACAAACGGCTGCTATTAAAACAGTGGAGGCCAAGCATGCAGCCACTTCCCCGGCTGGCTTCCCATTCCAGCCCACTGTGCATGGGTAATCTGCCCTATCACACAGGCTCCCTCTTCCTGAGCTATTAGGGCTGAAGTCCAGTGAAGCAATTCAAATTAGACCCCAGGTATGTGGAGATTCTTAACGTATCTATAAATATTCAAATCAGGGCTGCATCTTGGCAGGATTTTTTTCTAATTAAAATTTCATTCAAATTAAATCAGCCACATTTTGACAGACATGGGAGACAAAAAGCTTTCTGGTTTCGAGAGCCCACTCCCAACAACTAATCAGAAACACGGCTCCTGTAGTAAGAGCAGAAAAGGCTCAGTTCCTATAGAGCGGTCCTGTGTGGGCAGGGAAGGGAGGTTTCCCAGGCTCGCATCGCCGTAAAAGTGCTACTGCATGCAACTCTAAAATTCCTGATAGTCTGGAAGGTGCCGCATGTCGTATGTTTTTAAATTATCTTGATTTCTCTCCGTGTCTCTCTCTGTCTCTCTGTCTCTCTCTCTCTCTCTCTCTCTCCGTCTCTCTCTCTCTCTCTCTCTCTCTCTCTCTCTCTCTCTCCTCTCTCTCTCTCTGTGTGTGTGTGTGTGTGTGTGTGTGCGCGCGCGCGCGCGCACATGCGCGCATTTATACGCACGGGTGTGAGTACCCATGGAGGTAAGAAGTGGGAATCTGATCCTCTGGAGCAGGAGTTCCGGGTGGTTGAGATGCTTGCGGCTCCCTGAGGAGGGCGCTGGGAACTGAACTCTAATCCTCTCCTAAAGCTGCCAGTGCTTAACCACTGTGCCATCTCTCCAGTCTTCCCCATTTCTTTCCCCACATGCAGTACTTTTGATGAGTGGAACCTGACAACATCTCGGGAACACGACTCCCCATCATCTGCAGTTCAGTTAGCTCCAGATTAAACCTTCAAAACACAGCTGCCACGCTCGAATTTGCAAATACAGATACAAATTGCCTTTTTATAACGTCAGACTTGTAAAAGGCAAACGAAATCGACAATGTAGCACTTAGAACATTTCCATCTAAGAAAAAAAAAATTCCAAGATCCAAGACAAAATACCTACTTTTCATGGTGAAACAGTTTTATTCATTCCACTTCCTTCACCAAACACAATTTAGACTCCACATAATTTTTGCTATCAACTCCTCTCCCACAGACTTTAAGAGCTGGAATGCCAGTCTGTCTCCAACATAATTAAACAAAATGTGCTATCTTCTAAAATCTGTGAATAAACAATGAACGGCAAAATGAAAGACCCAGACAAAAGAACACACCAAGATCCATCCGCAAGCTGTGCTAGCCTCGCATTCAGCCGAGGAACACGTTCAGAACCTCTTGTGGCACGGGAGGCACTCACCTGGGGACATGTGATGTGTGAGGTTGTTGGAAGTGGGGCTTATTTAGAGTATAGGTGGGGACATTGACTTGGAATTCAGAGAGATGGGACTCATGTGTCACATGAAGCAAGATGGCTCTGAGGCAGTGCCTAGCCTCTACCATGATTACATGAAGACAGTTGGTACCAACCATCCTGCTTGACCAGAAGAGGATGAGACTAACTAGAGACTTACAGTAGACACTTAAAGAAAAACATGAGCTGTGATATCTGTACGTGGACACAGCTTGCTAGGACTACTGAGTCACACTATCAGAAACTGAGTGGCGTTTTTCCTGAACTGATAATGGAATTCAGAAGTCAGAGGCCAAGCTGTCAGCAGAAAGCATTATGCTTCTTTCCAAGGCACCAGGAAGAGATCAGGTCTCAGCCTCTTTTATAATTTCCTGTAGATCTCAGGCTTGATGGTTTGTGACACACGTGCACACATGCAGGTACGTGTTTTTTGTCTGTTTGTCTCCATATATCCTCTTTATATAAGAACACTGGTCATGTTGGATCATGTGACACCTTACTCCAGTAGGAGTGCATCTTAACTAATCATAGTAACAATGGGTAATTAGTAAATAAAGTCACATTTATAAGTGCAAGGGATTAGGGTTTCAGCATTTGCGTGTTGGGATTCTTGGCTAGGTCCCTCTTCAAATGTCCCTCTGGGAAGGAACACGATGGAAGATGAGGTGGACTGGATACAGGAGTTCAAACTCAGGCTCTGCTACTTAACAGCTGTGTGCTCTGGGGAAAAGCTGTTTAACTTCTCTGAGTACGTTTTCTTCTCTGTGCAACAGTGACATCGACCTTCTCAAACAGGTTGGCAGTTGAGTATTACTTAACATGGAAAACAACATATGTTACAGGTGAATGTTATTTAACATGGAAAACAACATATGTTACAGGTGAGTGGCACATCTCATTATGTCACCTCCCTTGGCTCTACTCTGTCTTCTCCTGAACCCTGTTCTTTCTAGGGAAAGCACGGCATCTGGAATCAGGTCTCTGTAGTTTAATTATACAAATTGCACGTTTTCTAAACACAAACACACTGCAATGCCAACGTCACCCCAGATTACATACTTCTTGTTTTACTACAATAGTGGTTCTGACCATTCAATCAGCAACTAGTAGGCAAGCTGAATGATGTTTCTGTTTCTACACAAGAGAGCTCTGATTCATGATTTCTAATGTCTACTCCATGTAACATGGAAGAAAAATGTCATCTTTTCAGCCTTCATTTTCTTAGTCTTTCTATTTTTTAACACAGGCCAGGGAGGCATAAAAATAAAACCTGGAGAATCAGCCCAAAGATAGAACACCATGACACAAACAACAAAATCACATCCTATTTCCATCACCATCTTTCTTTCCTTTCTCTGCCTTCCCTTTGATTAATTTCTCAAAATGATCCTCATCTTATTTTGATCTATGGATAAGTTTTCAAATAGAACACGGGATGACAGTTTTGTATCATTTTAACTCTAGTCGATGTGTCCCAATGCTCCCTTGCTTTGGAATTTTGGAACTTGTGCTAACATTTCTTTTACAGGAAGCCAGGAAGGATGGGTATGAGGAAAGGACAAGTGTTAACCAACTTTCCATTGCTCTGACAAAATATCTACCACAGACAATGTAAAGAGGGAGCTCATTTTTAGCTCCTGGTTTCAGATCCATGGCTGCTTTGGCCTCACCTGTGGTTTTGGGTTGTGTTACAGTGTTATAGCAGGGAGGACACTATGGAGTAGAACTGTGGAGTAGAGTCATGACAGGATAGGGTGGAAGGGAGAGAGTGGGGAAGAGAGGGAGAGACTGGGAGGATGTGAGGACAAGGTACACTCTTCAAAGTTATGTTCTCAATGACACATGTCCTCCACTGAGGTTCTGCCTCATCACAGCACATTCAGCTATGAACTTGTCTTGCTGGGTTTAGCAAAACTGGTGAGGTTGGTTGGCTCACGATCTGGCCACCTCTCAATAGTACCACCACCTGGGAACCAAACCTTGAACACCAGAGCCTTTTAAGGAGCGACTGTATACTCGAAGTATAAACCAGCAATGAGGATTTCAGAATAGGCAGAGACTGAGCAGCAGAGAGAAACTGATGGTAATCCCCTGCTGCGTGCTTCACTGGGATGCAGTTGAGGATTGGGGCCTGGGATAGGATCTGGTGTGCTCTTTTCCAGTTGCCAGAGAACCCTGCGCTTGACTTTCTGGTCTTAGATTTCTTTCCTATCAACACAAGGTGCTAAACTCTGAGCCTGTTCCCAATTTCAGAATATTATGTGTTCTCTATAAGCTAGCACTAGGGAAACAGAAACAAAATATGCTAGGAAAAAAATAGCTTTTGATCCACAAAAACGGGAAGAGACTAAGGTACCCAAAAGTCAAGACATGTGGAAATAGAATGTTAAAGACATTAATTCACATCTCTTGGGGGAAAACAAGGAAGTAAATGAACCAACTCATGAAGCAAGGTGGTGAGAAACCTCTCTCACTAAAACAGGAGCTAACTTCCCTTGGGCAGAAAGGTCAGGACCTTTTGTGCATCCATAGCTGGTCACAGGTGATCTTTACCCTGACTGGATCACTGCAGTGGTTGGGGTGATGGAGCATGGATAAAGCTAAGGTATGTGGGCTCCTTAGTCAAACAGTTGGCAATAAACACACACACAGAGACACATACACACACACACACACACACACACACAGAGAGAGAGAGACAGAGAGACAGAGAGACAGAGAGAGACACAGAGAGAGATACTCTCACAATACAGACTCACACTCACACTCACACTCTCAAATACACACTCATACTCATACACACAAACCACAAAACGAAACACAACCACCATCAACAAAAGAGCAGCTCTAACACTGAGCAGCTCCACGTCTATCCAGCTTCTGCCTTAAGATCCGGGAGCAGTTACCAGGCTTGGAAACACAGAGGTACTTCCTCCCTTAGTGCTCCTCACACCCTCTGGAGTTCTGCTCACTCTCTGCTAACACATCTCTGTTCTCCTTGAGCATGACACAGCAAACGTGGAAGCAACAGGTTATGGGTGGCTCTGGTAACTGTTAAATGTATAGCACCCTACCTCAACTCAAGAAAGTCTCTAACTCTAACTCAAGAAGGTCTCAGTTACTATAAACAAACAAACAATGCCATCACTATTCCCTGCTGAAGGAACAATGCATACTGATCAGGATGAACATCTTCATGGGATTCCTATCATTTCACAGGCGTGAGCACACGTGAAAACCAGTGAACTTATGACAAAGGAAAGCATGCATTAGTTGTTCCCAGAGGGGACATCAACATTCTAGCACATTCTGAGGCACTGCGTGGGCAGAGGGAAGGATGTGGTACAGCCACGAACATAGGGAGATGTTTAGGGAGCACACTCCAGCTTTCCCCAAACCAGAAAACAAAACAAAACAAAAACCAAAGCAAAAACCTTTACTCTCTGCATTAACAATGTAGAGTCTATCTACATTTTCATTTTACACCAGGGAAATTTCGATCTTAATTGTTCTACCAATAAAGGTAAGCTGAAATGATCTCTTAACATCATAACATGGGCAAACAGGTCTATGTAGCTGCCCATTAAACCATGAAGACAACTGCCTCCAGGTTTTGGTTTGGACATAAAGTTGATATCAACTAGGTCCTTCTTACTGTGGACTTTCCAGTCTTGCAATTATTTCTGGAAAAAAAATGTGTATATGAATCAAAGGAGGAGAGACAGGGAGAAAGATGAGAGAGAGAGAGAGAGAGAGAGAGAGAGAGAGAGAGAGAGAGAGAGAACCTTTTATCTCCTCTTTAATAGGCCTGCAAGCACATTTATATTCTAGCTCCAAGTTCATGCAATAAAGGCCTCTTTAGTATCCCATAATAACTCCATTAGAAAGCTTATGCTCAATCACACCGTTAACATTTTTTTTTGTGCGTGTGTAGATTTGGTCTTCTAATGCCCCCACCAATCTGGATTCCCACCTCCCCCACCCTACATGAGCTAAACATTTTCTACTGATTAAAAAATGCTGTTATTGCAACTTCGCCACCGTCCGTGGTTAAATATAATTAACTCAGCATTTCAACAGAAGAGACTGGATCAAATTGCTCTGCAATTTTTGGTAAGAAACAAGATTTCTTCCCACTGTGTGCAGACTAAACCGGGAGCAGCAGGATAGAGCTGAGCAGTTAATAACACATCTCAAGTGGGAGTGGAAGAAAGCACATTAATTACTAAGCAATGGATATCAACAGCACCGCTAGTTACAATTACACACTCTCAAGTGATACAGGGTGGAAACTGATCTGGGAGGACACATGCTGTCCCCTGTCTTTTCATAAGGCAGGTGTGATGGCTGATCTTCAGTGTCAACTGGACTGGATTTTAAACCACGTGGGAGATACGTTCCTTGGTGTTTCTGGCAGGGTTGAACTGAGAAGTGAAGATACACCCCAGTGTGGTGTCGTCATCTTATGAGCTAAGGGTGGCACTGAATGAAAAGGGAAAAGTGAGTGAAAAAAATCGGCATTTGGCATTCATCACTCTGCGTACTGACTCTATGCTCACTACCTTCAGTTGCTTAGTGTGCCGGCTGCTACAGTCAGAGCTACTTCCACGGCCATGGCCGGATCATGTCCTCAAACCAAGAGCCAAAGTAAACCCTCCCTCCTTCCTTAAGTGGCCTTGTCCAAGTAATTTGTCACAGCCATGAGAAAATCCTTGATGACGACAGCCTATTTTGTGGGAACACATTGGACTTCAGAACCAGGCTAGCCAATATGGTTCCCTGCCAACTAGGAGGCTACCACACTCAGGCAGCAACCATCCAGCTCTCCCCTCAGAATAACAGTTGGGAGTTAAAATTGCAAACTTCTGTTCATAAGAACAATAAAAGTGAACTGAGCAAAAAGTCTGAGAAACTCAAAACCAGTAAGACCCAGACGATGAGAGTATAGTTTTCAGAATGTGGGCTAGGGTAAAGTAGCCTTCCGAATGATAACATTTTCATAGGAAGAGTCATTCAGATACACTTGAATCAATTTGATTATCAAGCCTAACCTGGAAGAAGCCTTGCTTGTCTCTTTGGATTCTTAACACAATTTGGAGTCTAATTCCATTCCCTTTTGGGTATGGAAAAGGGTGAACTGTGAAATCCTGGACTCAGAGCCTGGACACCACATAACTTATCTATCCACTTTCCCAAGGAGTTACATAATGGGTACTGAAAGACATGGTGCCACTTCTTAAAGAGAAAAAAAAAAATCAAGCTGTTGGATAACAAAAAGAGGGAGGAGGAGGAGGAGGAGGAGGAGGAGGAGGAGGAGGAGGAGGAGGAAGGAACCTCTCCCCATATATAAGCTATTATTCTATATAATGAATGGTTCCACCATAGGCTGTCTGCTTATAAACCTGGCATGGTTCTGGAAATTTAGGTTCCATATAGACTTTGACCTTCAGTTATAAGAACTGGGTAAAGAGGATGCGCAAAACCCAGATTCTCATCTGGGGATGGATCACGTCTCTCCTCATAGGAAGAAACTTCTGTGTATTATGGCCTGAATGCTCCATCCTCACTGTCTTGGAGGTCTGTGGGGAAGCAGCCTGAGCCATTGTGCCAGCATTGCACTGAAGGCTTCAGGAGAGCAAAGCTGGAAGGTGTCCCTACCATAAGCCCCTAGACTGTGCTCTATAATGTTGCTCACTGCCATTGAGAATTGTATTTGGCCCCGGGATTACAATATTGATGCTCTGAGGGTTATGTAGAGACACAGAGGACATTTAGTCCTCATCTAGCAGTGAGGCCAGTGATTAGCAGCAAGGCTCCAGGGTTTTGTGCTTTTTGACAGTGCCTCTGTCTATGGCAGCAAGGTGAATTCGCACACTGCAGGAGAGAAGGCAGCTCTGATAGAGGGATCAAGACTGCCCAGCAGACATCATAAAGAGGGCTTCCAGTCCTGAGAATATAATGTTTGTCAGCATTTCAGCTCCATTTAAATGCAAGTAACGTAATTCCACTGAAGTTCCAAAGAGCTATAAATCAAATTTTCTTTTTCTTTCTTTCTCTTTCTGGTGTGTGTCAGAGGCTACATAGACTTAATATGTCATGAAGTTAGTATATTTCAAGTTAGAGGGAACTTTTGTTTTATCTCAAGGGTATCTGCATTTGCTCCAGACAGAGTCCTAAATTTCCTTTTATCTGCTACAAAGCAGGAGATCTAATTAATATACCCAACAAGTGAGGAAATATAAACCAGAAAGGTTCAGAGAAGCAGCCTAAGAACACAGAACTAGTGCCCAGAACTGTATTTTATTAGAGGTCCCCATGCTCACTGTTGCAGCCATGCAGTACCCACAGGTGAGTCATGGGAACCTTGACAGTTGGTGGGGGAAATGCACGGAGTCACAATCTGAGATACACAGTTGGCCTCTGAGGTGGGGGAATGGGGATTGTGGAACTGATCCAAAATCTGTGTGATCTGACTCCAACAATAGGAACATAGCATCAGAATTGCTATGTTTAAATAGATACTACATACTAGTTAACAATGTAGAGAAGAATCAGTAGAGACATCTGGTCTACCAATAATGACAGCTCCGCATGGGAAATGTTCCATTCCATACCGTGAAATAACTACACCCCCTCTACCTTCCCCAATCCTGAGGTTGACAACATTCATATCAGGTTCCTGATATGCATCAGGTACACTGGGGTGCTCAGTGACCCTGCACATTCAGTTGCCACACGGAAAGGACATGCCGATGCAATGGGAAAGTCTCCCATATCTGGGTACATCCCTTTTGAATGTAAAAGTTTGGTTCCTATCTGTTCTCTGCACTGTTCACCCCAGACTATTAAGATGAGCTTTCTTTCTTGCATCCAGCCCCTGACACAATGCCTGGAATACTAATAGGACTTAGGATAATAAGATAGCCAAACCATAAACCATAATACCTTTCTTAAAAACTTAAATCTTAGTCAGGTTTCAATGAAATGTTTCCTGAACACCATTCAAGATGAACCCTGCTCAACCACCCTGAGGCCCACTTTGGCAGGATGCGTAAGTCACTGTCTTTTTTACCAGGGCACAGTAAGCAGCACTCCCTTCTGTCTCTTCCAGACAGGACTGGATACATCCTTTCCTTCTCAAGTATCAGAATTCATATGAGAGATGCTTTGGTTTTGATGTGCTACTCTTCTGAAAGTTCTTGACGGCTGTCCAGGAGAAAAGTCTGGGAACCTCAGACCTAGTTCTGAACTTTCTGGCTAAGGACTAATTTAATATCAAACCCACAGAGGTCAAAACTGTGACATCCTATTCTCCTGGGGGGAAGAAACAGGGTCTAATCATAACAAAAGCATTAAATCTGGCTGGCTGACCAGGCTGCAGAGCCAACACTGATGTGAACCAGCAACATGAGTGGTTTTTGTCAGACTTTTCAGCACTTTTGTGGTATTTATCTTACAGGCAGAAAAAGATATGCCACAGATGACGAACATTATATCCCTGGCTTTCGTCTCAAGCAGTCTTCTCTGCTTCAGTTGGGAGGGAAGACAATGCCTTCCCTTGCATACAGAGGGCAATCTTTGGAGGTCCTGGGCCGAGCAGGTACCAGAGTCCTCTCAAAGGTATACTTTTCAGAGCAAAACCTCTCCCTCTTGTGTATCAGAACCTACAAGGAGCTTGACAAGGCTGACTAGGAGGTACAAGCATGCAGAGAGGAGAGGGTCTAGGAATGGTTGGGGTTAGTGGTGCGGAGGACACTGGTAATGGTCAAGGCACCACAGTGAATATCCCAGGCAGCCCAGTTGAGCTCCTCTTTCCAGAACAGCCAAGGCAAATGAACTAAACATCCATTACAAATCTACAGGAGAGCATGTGTTCCAGTGGCCACGAGGGTGGTGTGTTCAATTATTCATGAGCTTGTGTCTAGGCTGTCTCTGCCTTGGCTGCTGCCCACTGTGAATATACCCTGTGACTGCATCAACAAAGCATCACACCCAGGGCAGAATCCAGTGACATTTGTCGGAGAGACAAACACTTGGAAAGTTCTACATTCTTTTGTCTCCTTTCCCATTGCAACACTTCTTAACCTATACAACACTTTGTATTTATCTCAAAAAAAAAATCCAATAAAACATTTCTTCACTCTTATTTGTTCAAGGAGAGTGACATCATAGGCTTGCTTGCCGTGCAATTTAGAAAAGAAAAATGGTTCTTCCATTTCCTCCCCAGTGGTGGTTATTAGGCCAGGAGCAGGCACTGCAAAAACAGTCTGTAAGATAACAGCAGGCTCCTGGGCTCTGACTTCTTATAAGAACAGCTCATACCTCAAGAATGGGCTGTATTTTTCTTTTTAACACATAAATGTCAAGACAAGGGATATGCTTTGGATGAGTGGGAGTCAAGTAGAAAGCATCATTGCTATAATGTGTTTTGATGGTTTTATCTGTCTGTTAAATTACAGTAGGACCCCAAACTTGCTTTTGAGGCAATTACCTTATAATACACCACAACCAACTCAGAGCCCCCCACCCCACACACTGAGAAACTGCAGACAAGTGGTATGGAGTCTAAAGAACAATAAAATCTGTAACTGCTTGTTTTCAGTTGTTTCACTAAGTGGTCATTACCTCCTGGCAAGGCACTGTTGCATTCTGGAAACATGTGGACAGTAGCTCACCTGGCCTGTGTGTGCAAGGTTTCCCATTCACTGCAGGGAGCAATCCAAGCCAAGGTTTCAGGGGACAAAATCAGCACAGGATATGGGAAGACACAGCCAGCTTGTTCTCTGGCACAGGAGGCTCTACAGAGACACAGGCTATTTCTCTCCTACTTCTCTTGTCCCTCAGCTCTGCTACAAACCACCAAAGGCTAAAATCTTCAGTATCTGCACACTGATAGGCACAGGTGTGAGAAACCAAATAAGAATTTCTACATCCTCAAGATCCACAGAAGGCACGGCGACCTTTATTAGCACAATTCGATGACCAAATATGTAGGCGCTAATTTTTTTTCTAAAGAACTTTAACCTGACTGCAAGATCAAGTTTGTCTAAAGACTAAACGAAGGATGGTGGCAGAACCAAGGCAATGGAGCCCCAATATTTCTTGTAGGTCATTAAATAAAACATTTGATGAAGTCTGAGGTGATACCTGCACAAGACTCCAGAGATATCTATCTTTAAAATGACACCCAGATGGAGAAGGCATGACAATTTGGAAGCAAGAAATTAAAAATAAGATCTCCAAAGTCATCAAGGAGACTTGCAATAGTATGTAATTTTCATTTTCTAGACAAGGAAAGTAAATTGCTTCATTGAAGGCTATTATCAACCACCGCCCCCCACCCCCCATTCATAGTCCTCATTTGTAATGTAAGTCCTAACAGGCTGTGTAGGCCAAGATCAGGTATAAGAGAAAGCTTGTGTCTTTTAACTCTCTTTTCTACAAAATGGTCTCGAGGGCTGGACATTCATTTCAACTTTTCCTGATGGAGGATTTGCACAGATCCATTTAAGAAAGTGGGGGTTGCATATCTCAATGCATGAGAAGCAAACGTTCTATCCAATCTCTCCAAACCACTCTTAGGGGAACTGTCAGGGCCTAGACTAGATTTACGGCTGATTTAACCTTGTAAAAACTGCCTGGGTCAGCAGAGTCCCCTGGGCTGTGCTCCCTTGTGCAATCTGTAGTGAATTCCTTTCAGAAACCACACTGTATAAGCAGAACCCTCGGTGATCCTCTTCTTTTGGGACTGGCACAGCCATCTGCAATGGCAAGAACAGCCAGGTTGAAAGCTCATCATGAACATCTAGGGCAACCGCTGGCACAAAAACACCAACAGTTTCTGACAAAACAGGGCCAAGTGCCAAGTGGATTTAAGGTTTTGTATTGGCCATTATGGGCCAAATAATAAAAAGGAAAAACAAAAAAAAATACTGGCTCAGGGAAAGAAATGTTCTAGAGTTTCTCTTCTTTGAAGATCAACGAACACTGGTTGTGTCTGATTATTCCTTAATTCTTGAAAATCTCAATGGTTCCAAGTTTACTTCCACAGGGGCAAGATCTGAGATTTTGTACCCATGGCAGGAAAATTGGACAGCATTAAAAGAGGCCTTGGACTCTATGGCTAACTGTTGGAGTGGTCCCATGGAAACTGGGCAGCTGGTAACCTGGAATGAGGCAGAACCAAGCAGGCGGTACAAACTCACTTTCTAAAGCACCATTTAGCTCCACTCTGCAGTATCTGACTCTGCAGATACTGTCAACTTCAATGTAGCAAGAGACTGACCGTAGCTATGTTCCTAAACCTGGCATTCAAAAGCTGACTTAAGGAAACTCAGCAGCGTGTGCCCCTCTGTGTGACCTAAGGAGCTGGGAAGAGCAACATTAACTCAAACCAGAGTGTTCTTGTTGGCCAAAGCCTCTTTAGGCATGGGGTGTGCAGAGTTCAAGAACAATGAAGCCTAAAGCTCCAGGCTAGTGGGAAGGAGAATGCTATGTACAGTAAAGAATGGTAGAGCTGATTAGTGCTGGGGCCATTTCGACAATAGCTGAAAAATTAGGTTGTTAAAAGCTTCAAGCGGCTGGGTAGGTAAGGCACTTGCTATCAAGCCTGGCAATCTGAGTTCAATCCCTGAAACCCACATGATGAGAGGAGAGAACCAACTCCCACAAGTCCTCTGCCTGCACCACATACATGCTCCCACCTATAATAAATAAATAGAAGACAAAATTAGATGTACTTAATAGAAACAATTCCCTGTATCCTAAGTCTATTTACTATATGAAAACTCTGGAATCCGAGTTAAATTACAGATAAATTCTTTACTGTAAGCCCCACTCCACAGTCTTTTCCTTTCCTGCCGCGACATCTAATGACTTTCCACCAGCTGGAGAGTGCCTGCTCAGGGGGATGGTACTAAGGAGGATGGCTGCGCTGAGAAATGGAGACGTACTTGCTGCGTTTCTGCAGCTGGGTATTTCCTGATGATCAAGTATCATTTTATTTCACATAGATGTTTGCACACAAAAGATGTCAACTGTTCAGATATGTAAACACTTGAGAAACGACTCCAGGTTTCGACATGCACAATACAGACTGTAACTTCTAATTATAAAGTATAGTATTGCAGACATCAAACTTGGGAAGCCGTGTGACTGCAGGTTTTAATGAATAATCTTGTTTCATTTTACACCACGGCAAACCATTGATTGTGTTAGCGCCTGATTCTGATTGCACTCCCACAGGCACCTCCATAAAATTCAGAAAGATTAAGAAAATCATTGTACTCAATGGGGGTTGTGTGCTTCAGTGAGATAATCCCATCTCACAATCAAAGATATGCTGGATTTTAGTTCTCCATTGATGCTGTCGGTCTTTAGAGGTAGCACCCATTGTTAGAGACGAGTTATAATTTATTATTGATGGAATACACGTACGCATAAACTTACTGCTTTAGATAAACACAATCCATTGATATGCTGACTGTTTTAGGTGATGTTCTTGTCTTTTTGTTTTTTTAAGAGATTTATTTATTTATTATGTATACAGCGTTCTGCCTGCATGTACACCAGCAGGTCAGAAGAGGGCATCAGATCCCATTACAGATGGTTGTGAGCCACCATATGGTTGCTGGGAATTGAACTCGGGACCTTTGGAAGAGCAGACAGTGCTCTTAACCACTCTCCAGCCAATGTTCTTGTCTTAATAACCACCTGACCAAAGTAAGATCCAAGCACACCCACTTGACTTGGAATATAGGAGGGGCTCTTGTTAATGTCATTCACTTAGCATTTACTTGACAATTGTGGACTTTAAGTGTCTACTATCCAACCACCTGAGCAAAATACTGGAGGTGCTGGGAGTGAGTGAGTGTGAAGCCTCTTCAAGGACTCTGTAATGTGGGTGGGCAGGCCACAGATTGATTAAAAAAAAAACATGGCCAAGTAGTATGCTCAAGGATTAATTTATTACAGCAGGGACTAAACTGGGGACCAAGAGAGATGTAAAAAGGAGGGCGAGCCACAGAGCATCTTAACGCAATCGGTGATGTAAAGGCAAGTGTGTACGAGCTGTGCTTCTGTGGGCCCAAGGGCAGTGGTTGCTGAGGATCCTGAGCTGTGAGCTGTAAGCACCACTAGACAGAGTTTTCCCATTTGAGGTAACTACTGACAAGCACTGAGCCGAAATTCAGTCTTCGATATTTGGAAGGTATTTTTCAAAATGCATGAAGTGAGCTTGTCATCTCACATAAACAATTTGAAAGTATCTGTGGCTGATGGTAAAAATTCAGACTTTCAAACAAAATTACTGTTTGGGGAAGCCTGCTCCTACCAGTGTGCACTTAACAGCTTTGCAACACTTACCAGGACTGGAATTGTGGTAACAATAATGCATGCAATTTAAAATTTTATATATTATAAATATTATCGCTGTCAATACATTTGTCAATGATTTGGTGAACCATTTTTTTCCCCAAATACTAACAGCCAATGTTTAAAAATCATGCATAAGTTAATGGCTTATGGTGTGTGGAAACCAGTGTGCTTTAATGTAACTTAGTACAAAAAGCTCAGCTACATGATGACTTCAGAGTCTGTATTGCAAGAGGCTTTTGAGAGAATCCCATTTGTCAAATTTTCATGTTCAAGAACACTTCTAAGATCTGTACAGTGCACCGAAATAGTCTTCACTCCATGCTTTAGTTCGGCTCTGATTGAAATGTGTCCCACAAGGAATGGGATGAAACTTAATCTTCATTGGAGTGAAGGGTAGAATTTTCATGAATTAAATTTAAATAAGGTCACCACAGTGAAGCCCCCATGACTGAATCCTGGTGGCTTTAAAAGAAAGGGGAGTGAGGCCCAAAAACAGACAGACAGACAGACAGACAGACACACCCACACACACCCACACACGCACAGAGCGAGGGAGAAAGAGACAGAAAGAGGACAGACACAGACAGACAAAGAGGGGGGTGTATTGTCTGTTTTTTACCATGAAAAACTACCTTAAGATTATGCCGGCTTGTCATGTATTCAAATAAATTGCCTTTCTTAATAATTCTCCCTAGTCTGAGATATTGTGTATATTGTGCTATTCTTAATAGAAACAGGGTAATGTATTTGCAGTATATCCACATGAGGATGCATTTTCCTCCTGTCTTTCAACGAGAATGGTCTACATAGAGGACTGCATGCAGAAGCAGATAAGAAAATCAAACCATCTTTTATTCAAGGCAAATATCAAAGAAACTTGCAAAAGAACCGCTAAAAAAATCTTTGCTTTGTTTGTGAAATTTTAATCATTTTCCACAAAATATAGTATTTGTAACATATCATGGCATTACTCTTAATTTAAAATTACTTCATAGACACTTCAGATTTCCAGTGTTAATTTCTATTAGTATCCAGCCCAGATTCAACACCATTGGCTCCCTCAGTAATTTCTAGAAAAATAAAGGGGCTTACGTCCCTTTATTTACTAAAACACTTAAGATATTGATTTTTTAAATGTCAGACTTCCAAACACCTAAGTGACAGTGTATGGCTAGTAAGAGCATAATTTATCAAGAAAGTAGGAAAGAAAATCCAAACCAAACCAGTGCCACAAACAACAAAGGACAAAAGCATTTGCTGGCAATTGTTCCAAGCAGAATAAATATGAACAAAAGGATTGTTGTACATCTGAGATGGTGTGAGAAAAACAAGCTTGGGAAATTTTGACTTTGGGTGTGGCTATCTGTCCAGCGATCGAATTTTAAACATATTTCAAACACGATTGGTATTTGACCAGTTTGAGCCACACCATCCTTTCTAGGACTCCACTGTGCCTCGAATTTGTATGAGTCTTATTTGTATGTTGTCGCTCATCTTTGTGTCTCTGCGGCTTCTCTCTAGGATGACTTTGCAATGTACGCCACCAGTCCACTGAATGACAAAGGTATAACTGTGATTATAACAGCAGAAGACACGATGTCGTGATTGACTTCTTGCTTCCTAGGTGCACATCCCCAGGTCTAGAGAAGGGTAAGAATGGCTGTCACAGCATCCACTCTAAGCCTTCCACCTGAATGTGGCCACATTCTCCATCACCAACAGTAACAAGGGCCACCAGCTTGCCACCTCTTCATACTCACATTCTATTACATTTAGAAAGCCAGAGACCCAAGACATTCTCTTCTGACTGCAGCACCATCCAGTAATCAGCTCTTGGCTTATCCTATCTCTGCCCTGTTTCCCCCTTCCACCAAGTCATCACTGTCCTAGCCTTTCCCTCCCAAACATCTTACCTCCACCTCAAACAGTCCTTTCTCTCCTCTTCCTTCTGTCTTTGGTTTCTCCTTGTCCCCTTCCCAGTACATCTCTCTGAGAGTCTTTCTGTAGCCATTCCATGTTCTCTACCTGCTTTTGTTGGTATTAGCATCTTCTTGCATAGAGCATGTTACCCATGAGCAATCTGGCATGGTGAGCTGTCAGATATGAACTTCGAGGGCTCAGCTCTGTCTTTAGAGTCCCTCCCGCAATGGCTCTGTGTGTGTGATGTCTGTCTGACTTGTCAAAGCTGTAGGCTTTGTCTTACACCTGACACAGAACTCTCTGGCATTCATGCCCACACTCTGCTTTGTCCCCTTTCCTCAATGACTTCCTCTCCATTAGCTCCTGCATTCCAGTCACTTGATGATCATTTTTTTATCTCCCCAAAACATGCTTCACCCAGGGGTCAAAGGGTTTTCAGAAACTCTGAAATGTTTTCCACATCCTCTTCTGCCTTTCCCCAGTGCCACTTCCTGATCCCAAGCAAACACATCATTTGTTCTAACTTCAGAAACAGTTTCTACCTGATCTTCTTCACTTCTCTTTTCCTCTGCCCATCCTTGTATAACTAGCTCTGCCAGGGATGACTACGAAAAGTAATATGGGGACGGCTCAGACTCATGGGGATGTCTCCTTCAGCAAGCCTGTCCTGAGAGAAGGAGACAGGGGAGGAATGCAAGGCAGAGAAAATCTAAGAGTTCACATACCAGATGTCCAAAGGAGCACACATGGGAGGAGCTGCTGCTAATAAATGTCAAGACTTTTTTTTTTTGGTTCTTTTTTTCGGAGCTGGGGACCGAACCCAGGGCCTTGCGCTTCCTAGGTAAGCGCTCTACCACTGAGCTAAATCCCCAGCCCCATGTCAAGACTTTTGATGGAGGGAAAAACACACTTAACGAGGTACCTTCCGATGGCTGTGTCCATGGATACAGAGGGTTCACACCATTTGTGAAGGTGGCGCTCCATCCTCTAGTCTTGACTTCTCATGCATAAAAACTTCTACTTCAGAAACCCATCATCTACAATATATTCTAAAATTGCATTTTAAAACTGGAATTCTGACTCGCAACTCATTAATGGCTACTCTCTGTTCTTCCGATTCCTTTGCCTCCTCGAAGCCCCAGATACTGGCTCTAGTGCATTTCTGAACTATCCAGTGTCACCCATACCCGCGGACTCTACAGTCTACCGTCAAAGCCTGCAGCCAACACCTCATCCTCTCCTGTGGCCCTACTCTCTGAGGCTTTTAAGAATTAGAGTTGCAAGGGTATGGTGGCACACATCCTTACTCCCAGCATATGGGGGTGCAGAGGCAGGCAGATCTCTGAGTTTGAGGCTATCCTAGTCTACAGAGCAATTTCCAGGATAGCCAGGGCCACACTGAGAAACCCTGTCTCAAAACAAACAAACAAACAAACAAATATTAAAGAAATAAAAGAATAAGAGTTATATAGCCATCTTCCTTGCTTCTGAGACCTTCAGGCTTGGGCTGAGACACACAATGGTCAGCCTAGGGTGTCTGGGTTACAGGAAACCCTGTTGCGGGGTTTACCATAGTTAATCTCATGACTCGGTGAATAATAAATGAATAAATGAATCCCTTCTCATACATTGCTGTACATTCTCCATTTGTTCTCTCTCTGTAGAACCCTGACTAATACACTATCTATAGTGACTCTGCTGTCAACAGCTTCTTAAGTACCCACCATATGCTGCTCCCCGCACTTCAAAATGCATTATCCCATTTAATCTTCACGTGCTTCGTATGCTATCTCAGCAAAGGGCTCTTTCTTGGCATCTGCCAGTCTCCCTAGAGGTCTCCTTTCCTCTTCCTTTACTGTATTTCCCCCACCTGCTCCGTCCCTCCATGTGCCACGATGCCTATGTCTCTCATCTAGAAGTCCCCAAACCACTCCTCAAATACCAGTCTGCTCTAGCTAGCTTTCAAGATCATTATTTCTCTTAACAGCCCGAAGTTGAAATAGCAGTCTTTTGTCATTATCACCAAGCCCACCCTTCGCACTTTCTCCTTGAGGCACTGTCTGAACAATCCCACGGGAAGTGAAAACAAGTGTCCCTTCTCTTGCTGGAACTACTTGAGGACCCACTCATATATAAATGGTGCCAGAGCCCTGATATCTATTATTTTGTGCTGCGTTTCCTTGTATCTTCCCTAACAATGTTTGTGCTATTACACATCTAATAGATGTTCCCCCAACATGAGGGCGAAAGCTAATTCTGCATGAATGATGTCCACTTGGTGTTTCTAGGTTCCAAAACACAGTAAGAATTTGGTATTTATTTAATTAACAATCAAACTACTTTTAAAAGCCTCTTAAGGTTGTATTCTTACCTCTTTTTAATCACGGAGAAGAGTGGGGTTCGGTGTGGCTTCACAAATTCTTCAGGCTACTTGTCTAATGAGCAGAGGTAGACATCAGATCTCAAACCCAGACCTGATTGTCAAAGCTAACTCTTTTTGCCTCCCTGTGCTCCTTCCTTTTCCACTGACATCACAGACACCTATACCTAGAAGAATGGCTCCTAAATTTACTCCTCTCACCCAGGTCTTTCTTCTTAGACTCATAGATGCCCTCTTCAATGCCCATCTGGAAGCCCCACCTTTCGGAAAAACTCATGCTTGTATTTCCCACTCAAGCATGTTCCCTTATTCCTACTCAAGGGGGCGCCATCTCATCATCTGCTCACTTAGCGAATGTTCCTTTTTTTACCTCAAGTAACTCCAACTTACCAATTTTTCTGTTACACTATCTATGCCTTTCCTCAGAACTGCATCAGTGGAACTGTCCCGGGTCAGGCTTGGGCAGTTCTCACTTGCACCACCGGCTATTTAACGTGTCTGGTTTCTTTGCTCTGGGTTGGGTCTCAGCAACTCATTCTTCTGCTGATATCAGAGGCGTCTGTGTACTGCCCAGGTATCACGATGCCACTTCCGTTTTCAGGCCTTGAGGTGGCTTGGTATCCCATCTAACCAGATGCTTGAGGCAAAGCTCCTAATGTAAGACGTAAAGACTTTCCTGGGTTTCACTGTAGCCGTGTCCCACATCTTCACTGCTCTGTTCCTCGAGCTCCCTGCCCTAGGCGCGCTGAGCTGCCTGTGGTTCTTGCACTTCATACCTGCTGTCTCTGTTGGATGGGACACTTTCTTCATGGCAGCTCTCTCTACGGAGTCCAACATAAAGCCCAGTCTTTTCAAACAAGTGCTCCCTGATTCTTAATACTCTCCCCATAAGTTCCTGCTATGCATTAGAGCTTCCCTGTAATGTCACATGGTGCATCTTTCCCTTGGCTGGCTTCCTGCTACACGACTTGCCTGTCTGCTTACACATTGTACTTCACATTTTTAAAAGGAAGGATCAAAGGTTTTATGTATACATATATGTATATGTACATGTGAACACATACACATATATGTATATGTATTTAAATATAAATATAAATATAAATATAAATATAAATTTAATATAAATATAAATATAAATATAAATTTAAATACATATACATATATGTGACTATAATAGTGACTATACGATAGTTTTGCTTTTGGAATTTGTATGTGTTTTTATTATTGTGCGCATGTGTGCGATGTATGCATCCATGTGCTCATTTATGGAAGGTTGCACTCACCATATTGACTTTGGGTATCTTCCTCTGTCTCTGTCCACTTGTCTTTTGAGACAGGGTTTCTCACTGAGCCTGGAGCCTGTCTTGTTTGGCTGGACTGGCTGACCAGCAGGTCTCCAGGACCCATCTGTCTCTGTCATACCCAGAGCTGAGTTATAGGCATATGCCAGCATGCCTGTCTTTTACATGGGTGCTGAGATCAGAAATGAGGTCTCTATGCTTGTGTGGGGGGAGCTCTTTACCTACTTAGCCATCTCTCAGCCTCAATCCTTTTGTCGGCGGGACCAGTAATAACATTTAAAATTCCCTGTGATTTTCTACTGGTGCCACTTTCATGAAGAGCATGAACAATAGCAAAACTGCCCTGGCTGAGGATGGGCCTGGTATGCACTGCGCAAAAAGCATGCAGGGGTAATGCCTGCCTGCCAAGGCAAAATGATCCGAGGGAGAACATGTTGGAAATATGCATTTTTCAGCAGTACACCAATATTTTTAGAACACATTACCCTGACTCCTTTCATATGTTGGCTTGGAGACTAGAAGTTGCCAGGCCATGTGACAGTTGCTGTCTCGTGTGCTATAAAAAAGAAAGGGAGCCGGCATGTTTCAAGCAGAGGAGGGCAACGCAGATTTGTGGAAAAGTGCCGAGGTCCCAGCAAGGTTCTCCAGCGTTAACATTTGGGCGCCGTGTGCAAAGGCAGGGCCTCGCCACCAGGACTTCCGCGTGCGATGTGTTAAAGGAGCGAGGGCTGAGCTCTGACCGGACGGCTTGAAAACAAATATTCATTTGTGTAGGGCTCATTCATCATGTTACCAAGCTACCAGGCTCCAGGCTCAGTGAGAGACGGTTTTAAAATATATGGTTGAAAGAAGCAGAGGAGGATGCCTGAGATCTATCTCTGGCTCCAGCTAGACTCACACAAGAGATGTGTTCCTCCAACTCACTGTGAACTTAAGTTTAGGGTGCTTCTCCGCTATTTTTAGCTCTCTCTCTCTCTGGAACCCACTCCACCTCTACAATTAGATGAACCAGTTCTAGGGTCACTGGCTATCTGAAGGCACTGTGTAGAGAGGTGTTTTCTTGTGATTATAGTCAGTGGTCCCTAGACCTCCTCCATTCCTAAAGCCTGTCACCCTGCTGAGGTTCCTTTTGGTGTACAAATGACAACCACACCTGCTCTCCATCCTTCCTGGTGGCTTGAATGAGAATGACCCTTATAGCCTCTTTAAGTTTGAATGCTTATTCTTCACTCCCCTATGTTGGGACTGTTTGGGCAGGATTAGGAAGTGTGTTCTTGTTAGAGGGAGGCGTGTCACTGGGGGTGGGCTTTAGGTTTCAAAAGCCCATGTCAGTCCCAGTTATCTTTGCCTCTTTCTACCTCCTGTTTGTGGATCAATGTGAGCACTCATCTACCACTCCAGCATCATGCCTGTGGGCCGGCATGTTCCCCACTGTGAGGGGCATAGACTCATCCTTTGAAACAGTAAGCTCAATCAAATGTTTCCTTTTATAAGTTGCCTTGGTCATGGTGCCTTACCACAGCAATACAAAGTCCTCGAGGCATGTCCTAATCCAGCTTCTGAATCCAGCAAAGCTGAGACCAGGAGGTTGCTCAAGGAGGGGCCTCAATGAGCATCCGTTGCACTTGGGGCAAGAGGACAGACTACTGGTTTGTGTCAGGGCCCAAGCTGAGCAAACCACTGCTAAGGGTGGCTGGCTAGCATCCTCCAGCAGCTCTGGCACCATAGGGAGAGCCTTAGGGAACAGTGACAGTGGATGTGGGGGATTAGGATGAGAGAAGGGCAGGATGCTTTCCTCAAGCACATGGATGGAGTGTGGGTCCTCAGAAAACATGAGCCAATTAGGCAACTTTATGGCTTGTTCTATAGAATGACAAGTAGCCTTAAAAAGGAAAGATTTATTGACTTGTTCAGGCAGGAGACTGTCTCCTAGCCATGCCCATCTGACTAGTCACTTACAGCCTTATTAGCAGAAAGGACTTTTTCACTTACAGGAATGATTTCAGAATCATAAAAGATCGGTTCGATCCAGCTGTACTTCTCGTGTTCTCTTCAGCTCCTATGTGTGCTGGCTGAGTGGGCTGGTGCTTTTGCAGATGGACACGGATCCCCTCAGCTCCGGCTCTGCCCGGCAAGCTTTGCTATCTGCACTCTTAGTCCTTTCAATTGTGTCACAGTTCACACTGTTCAGGTTACGGCCCATTTAAGATTCCAGTCTTGAATTTAGGAGCCAGAGGCAGGCCAGAGTCACCACTTGGAAGGTTGTCATTCCAGAGTATCAACATGGCCACTGGTGTCCCAGGGAGTAACCTCAGTACCGTGGCCTGGCTCTGCTCCTATTTCTGCACCTTTATGTTTAGTATCTCAAGGTCTCATAGACTCATCCTTTTCCTGTCTATTAATGGCCAAATCCTGATAGTAGGCGAGTTTTCAACAACTTTCCCCATCTTCCTCACAGGACTGATTTTTCTATCCTGAATCCATCTAAACTCTTGCCAAATTCCTCTCTCTTCAAAGTCTCCCCAAACTACCTCAGTTCACAGGGCTTACAACATGTCCATAGTGTGAATCCCCTGACAGTTTGGGGAAACTCTACCTTTTATGTACTCTACCTGGCTCATGTCTGTCTATCTGTCTTGCCTCCCCAACTGAATTATGTGTCCCTAATGCCAGGGGAAGAAAGGTCACGGGCTTGTGACTCTTCCAGTTCCTGTACTAGGGCTGTCTTGTGGAAGATGCTTTATAAAGACCTGTGTGGATGAACAGAATACAGCAACTTAGAGCGTAACTGATAGTCTCCACAGGGAAGCATGAACACCAAGAACACCCCAGTGACTTCTTTGGTTTCCCTGAAGACAGAGCAGCAGCACATGTACCCCCTTCCTTGTCACAGAGAACTGCATTGATTTTTTTCAAACCAACTCAAACCTTAACATACATTTCAATCCATCCCACAACCCCACTACGAAGTACATTTACACTGCTTGATAGATTAATTCAAACTCGCTGTCACTCAGGGATACGTTCACCGAAATTGGTTCCTTTCTGAAAACAGTGATTTGCTGGTCTGTTTGTAATATTTTTAGTTTTTTTCCCCAGACAGGGTCTCTCTACATAGCTCTGGATGTTCTGGAACTCACCATGCAGACCAGGCTGACCTTGAACTCACAGAGATCCACCTGCCTCTGCTTATCAAGTGCTGGGATTAAAAGCGTGTGCCATCATACCTATCCTTATAATTAATTTTCACCCTGGCCAAATTGATTTTTTTGAAAAAAAAATTAAACAGCCCTTGTTTTCCTTTCAGTATTAAATTCCCTGAACCAACTATGTAGTTGGTGCCTCAATTCCTTCCAGCATTGCCACTTTTCAACCGTCACGATCCTTTTTAAATTCTGACTTTCCTGTACATGATTATCAAATGTACTAATACGTGCCTCCCCATTTTACCTTCTAACTGAGTCAATTCCACATCTACGGTGAGAATATTTCTCTTCAAACAAACAAACAAACAAAAAAAGCAACAGAAGAAGCCCGCAGCACAACATTCTCAAGTCAATTTGCATTTTCCATAGAAACTGCATTATAAATAGTAATTCGGTTTGCTCTCTGGCTGCGGCACAAAGTTTGGCTAATCCATCTGCAGTGGGAAGTGGCAGAAAGCAGTACGCTCACAGGAGGGCGATTAAATGAAACACCAAGGAGTGGCAGTTAAAGAAAATTACCGCTGTCCTTCGTATTTGAAACTGAGACAGACAGAGCGATCGAGGCTAGGCTGGGCCTCACCTCTAGGACTCCTTTAACACTGTCATCTGGTTCCAACCCTGCAGCTCAGACCTAGCTTCCAGACTCACTGCCAGCCCTTCTGTTTGCATTGTCTTGCTTCCTCCATGTATCCGTCTTCTTTTATTCCCCTGGCTCTGTCTTCCACCATATGTTATCCTTCATCTGGATTATGGTATCTGATTCCTAGATGGCTTCTCTTGGCCCAATCTCTGCCCTCATATGCAATTCTATGTGCTCTACAGATTAATCCTTATAAAACATATCTTTTGGGGTATCATTCGTCGATAAATAATAAACCATCAACCCCATTAAGGCAGAAAAATGGAGCTGTGGTTGCTGCTCCATGGACGAGTCCTCGCCAGCATATATCAGGTCTTATTTTGATTCCTAGTAATGAATGCAAATAGAGATGAATCAAAAAGGCACACACTTAGTCTTGTATCTGCTGTTGTGGGGATGTGGGCTCTTATCATAGAGAACGACCAAGGGTCTACCCAAAATCCAGCAAGGTCACTTCCTCCCATCTACAAAGAGCTAAGCTCCAGAAAATGACTTTTAGGAGCGTAGGTCAGAGGAGAGTATGGGCGATCATTCCCTTCAGAATCCTAACCTACTGGTTTGCTCGAAACCATTAAGTGATGCTCCTATTTGACTAAACATGGCCCTATCAGAGAAGAGCTGGGATGATGAGAATTTTGGCCAAAAGTGAGAGAGCAGGAGGTAAAATAGTTTCTGTTTTATCCCTCTGAGAAAAATGAGGGGCCTCATGCACAAGAGTGTGGTGGGAAAGCCCATGTGGAGGCACAGCTTTTCTGAGACTGACATGCCTTCTTGAACATAGGACAGAAACACTACCTTCTCAACATTATTGTGAGGTCTGAGCATACCTGAATGTGTCCACAGAGATGCCGGACACACACAGCCACCTAGGTGATTATGTACCCATAAATTCAAGACAGAGAGGCACATCAAAGCTTTGGATCAGCCTCCACACCCTGACAAAACTCCAGCTAATGTTTTCCCTTGGAAGAATGCCTGCTTCCTCAACTGCAGGCTGGCATTCAAATAGGATCTTGTTTCATATTCTACCCTTCATCCTGTCTCACTGAGAGGAAACATCTAGGGAAAGAGGAATTAGTGGTTTACAACCAGATCCAAGAAATAGTCAGGAGTTTAGATGATTGAAAAAATCCAAATAAGAGTTTTCTCTGACAAATTAAAGGGAAAAAGAAAGGCTCAACAAACAAACAAACAAATAAACAAAATAACCAAAGCAGTGCAGCTAAGAGCTGCTTGTTGTCATGGCAACTGAGGATCCTAATCCAGTCCTCGGAGAGAACAGATTACAATAGCAAGGGAGAGCCACACCCCTGTATCCTGAATCGACCCAGTGCCAGCCCCAGTCACTAACTGGCGTCCCCTCTCAGAGTCCTTGAAAGGGAAACATGAAGGGGAATATTCTTACTCATTTGTTTTCCCTTTCTGTATTATGCGCGTGCGTGTACACACACACACACACACACACACACACACACACACACACACACACACAAACTATTTTGCTGCTTATCATCATCAGGCACCGTTTTCTTAGAGAATTATGCATTTTCCAAAGCATTTCTATGCATTTTACTTTGCTCATTTTGAACAGTGGGTTTGACATGGTGGTGTTATGTCTATTCTGTAGAAGACGCTACCAGAGGGATGCCACAGATGGGCCATCTAAATCTTTCGAAGGCGAAGTATATACATGTAGATCAAATGACTAATGAAATATATGAAGTTGTCATTGACAAAGTTTTGGTTGCTGTGCCAGCATGGTCATCACATGAACTGCTGACCAGAATCATTTCGGTGGATAGTGAGTTGCTGTCATCCTCGGTGTTCTAGAAATAACAGCACATAGGCTGGAATTCAGCGGCTAGTCAATAAGAGAGGCAGCTTCCCTATCTAGCTCTGTTCCATATTTGCAGAGGAGCAAGCAACCCCCCTCCCCCTTTCTAGCTCTCGGGCTGTTTGGAAACTATGGGAGAGAGCTAGAAACAAAGAGTGGTAATTGCAACATGCATTTCTGAGTCTCCCATTAGCAGAGTCATTCCCCTACTGTGCTGAGAGGTGACCTCATTAGGGAAGAGGAACATCAGTGGAAAACTCAAAACCTCTGAACCCTGTGGCAGTTGAGCCTGTGCCTGGAGAAGGCGTCCACAGCTGCTGCTGACAATGGGCTTCTGTGCCCCACTCTGCAAAAGGCCTTTGCTCCTCCCGATGAGCAGGCTTTGTTTTGTTTTATCTTCCAGCAAGATGGCTGCTGATTGCAATGAGCTCAGAATAGCAGAAAGTAATTAAAATTTCATTTAAAAAAAAAAAACTATTGCATAGCTTAATGTCTATCTACACCAGAAACACTGCTGGGTAAATAAGATGGCATCGTCTTCATTTAACAAGGCAGGGAAAAGAACTCGGGCAGACTGGCACTCGTGGGGATAGGAAGAGCAGATACAAGAAGCTGGGTGGCGGATGCAGACATACAAAGTTGTAAGCCTTTGCCTGGACGTGCAAGTAGGCGACGCAGAAACAAGCATTTTACCACCCCAGAGCATCTGGCAGCAAGCTAATGGCTCAACCAGGGAACTCTCTAGCTCATATGGTACTGAATTAGGTACTGAATCTCATGCATTCAAATCTCACTGGTGCCCGAGTGAGTCTGTCTTAATTGTCTAGTGGCCAAATGTGATGATAAGTTGTCATTTTAATAAGTGTGTGTGTGTGTGTGTGTGTGTGTGTGTGTGTTCATGCATGCAAGGGCACACATGTGTGTGCGGGGTGAGAGTGCACCTCTGTGCATGTGTATGTGCATGTACATGTAGAGGTGGAAGGATAGCCCTAAGTATTGTTTCCTAGGTCCTATACATTTTGTTTTTCTAGAAAGTCTCTTACAGGCTTGGAATTTGCCAAGCACACTTTCTGCACCATTTATTATACAGTGGGAACTTTTTTGGTCTGGCCGTGATGATTCATGCCTATAGTCCTGGGTCTTAGAGACAGAAGTAGGGGTCATTCTCAGTTACATATGTCTGAGGTTAGCCTGAGCTACATGAGACCTGTATAAAAACAAAAAATAAAGTAAGAATCTTTCTGAATTGGTTGGGTAGGGTTTAAGCCAGCCTTTGAGTCACAGTTGACCTGTTTAAGGTAGTGATCTTGGCTTCTCTTTACCCCACCACGATCTTACTAAGCCTTTTCTAGATCTTATCTACATGGGCCCAGCCAACATCACCATTGTCTCCCCTGTGTGACTGACTGATTGGTTCTGTATTGTTAACAACTGGAAGCAAACGCCCACTGCAAAATGGATGTCTGTTTCTTACGAAGACGTCTACATTTGGAAGGTGTTCTTTTGAAACACATACATTTTGTCTGCAGAAAATGAAGGGTCTATCGAAAGCCTAGCACTCTGAAGAATTTAACTTTTATTACAAGAGCTGTATGTTCAGCCATGAGCTGTGTTCTGCAGGTCCAGACATCACTTTATATCAGTTTTGAAGGCTGTCTAGGTGGCAATAGAAATCCAATGATGAATATCATAAAACAGGTTCATTTAGCAATCAAATGATGTTATTATCATTACCACATTACCCATTTGATTCTAAAATTTATGTTCACTTTCAAAACCAACAACCCATTCCGTTCATTGTGTTCCAAAGCGCCTACATATTTTATGTTTAAAGTTAACTTGTCATACCCCAACTTCAGAAATAAATACCAAATCAATTTACTTCCTTTCTCTTTCCCCAACACTGAAAGCAAATGTCAAGTGTTATAAAGCTCCCCGATGATGTCAATAATGTTATTAAAAATTGAGATTTAATATCTCTTCTCATATTCTTTATAGAGAGAGGCATGGAAGTAGGTAGGGCTATAAAACTAATAACCAATTTTTTCCATGGCAAATACTTTCATTCACATGGGGCAGGGTAAACCAAGGCTTTTATGGAATCATTAAGCCAGATTATGAGTGATTTTGATGAAAACCAACTAAAAAATGTTATTGAAGATGCCTGTGTCTGGATGAATCCAGAAACTAGTGCCAGGAGGACTCGCTTGCAGACTTACAGGCTTGTAGGGTTATATTCAGAGGTACTTGAGTTGTAACCTCCAGCAAACTAGGGTGTGTTTACAATGGCAAGAGGAAGTATGCTTTGCTCAGAGCACATCAGCTAAAATGCTACTCGTAGCTCAATTGACACAAGAGGCACAGGCAGAAACATTTCTTTAAGTGGACCTGGAAAATACTGAAAGGTGACATTCTTCCTGTTGTGTTGGACCCAGACAATGGCTACATAGGTCACTGATAAGAGAAGGAAGTGACTGGGGATGGCATAGTCCATAAAGGGTTGCTGTGCAAATGTGGGGACCGGTTTGATTCCCAGAATTCACGTAAAAAAGCTGGGTGTGGTAGTATGTGTGAGAAATCCCAGTCCTTGGAAGGGAAGTAGAGGAAGGCCTGGGCGACATGTTGACCTGCAAGTCATAGAGAGAATCTGTTTCAAAAAAGGTGAGTGGTGTATTGGAAACTATAAGTATATGCACACACACACACACACACACACACACACACACACACACACACACACACACACACACTCACACACACACACAAGGTGCAATTTTAATGTTCATTTCTCATTAACAGCAGTGTGGACATTATCTTTATTAATATGGTTAAGGATGTTTGCAAGCTTCATAGACAAACGCTGGGTTGAAGATTCTGATTTTTCTTGCAGTGGTTACAACGATAAGGCACTATTTGTGATTTAATGTTTGGGTATCATAATGTTACCGTCATCCATGAATCCTCAATTTTTCCGCCCTCTTAGCTTGTATAGTTTTTATATTTAAGGCAACATCATTGGATCAAGCCCAGGTTCAAGTTCAAATACAAAGGACAAGTGTAACCTTTTCTAACAAAGGTCTGTTTTGTGGATTCTTTGTCCGCATTTGTTTACATTTGCAGATAAGCCAGCTGCTATTTGTTCCTGGGCTAGTGAAACTGGGAGAACCGATGAAAGGCATCATGTGCTAGACAGAAGAGTCCTGCAGTGCAAGCCAGAGTATTTGTATTGTTTACATTAAACTAAGAAGAGGTGTCTGTCTTTCTGAGGTCATGAGTTAGGGGGTGAATCCCTGCAAGATCAATTCAATGTTATGAACTAATTATGATGACTGACATAATGTAATAAGTTCTTGATCGTGTAGATTGGCTGGAAGACCCTACACTCTAAAGAAAATTACTAAGGACTCAGGGATACTCCCGTGTCCATGATCATTAGTGTGTCAGCACATGCTGTGCTAGGCACTGCACATCTGTGATCTAGCCTCACACTTGTTACTCTGTGACAAAGGTGTTCCCATTTTATGGAGGAGAAATACAGATGTAGCCATCTCAGATGTTTGTTAAGGACTACACAGAACACATCCTGCTGACCTGGAAAATATAAAGGCTGAAGTGATCTTTATAATTAAAACTCAACACAACATTGCCTTGGGTAATGACTGGGGTCAGCCCTTTCTGTCTTATGTTGCTGAGTTACTGTGAATGAAAGGCTTTTAAGCCGGAACTGCAATGTGTAAGTGCTTATTCCATTTTTCTAAAACATGTACGTCTTTCTCAAATTACAATAAACTTACTCTAATTCTACATAGTCACAGAATGGTCCGTTCTGACTAATAAAACATTCCAGTTAATGAAGCATCCCGGGAAGACTGCTAATCTTCAAGAAAAGGAGCAAAACTGCATGTCATTTGGTTTCCACACGTGTGTCCTGGCATGGGTACCCACGCAGACATCATGCATGCACGTGTGCACACACACAATAATAATACGAATTATAATACTTCCTATGAATTAAGTCCACGTTAATTGTCTGGTGGTCTTGGAAATGTATGGGAAGACAGCTAGTGGCACCGTGTTCGCAAAGGCACTGAAGACAAAAGCCCAGCTGTCAAACCACAAGGAGAGAAGTCACTATGACTTCACAGACTCCACACTGACAGAACCTTACATCTGACGGGTCAGAAGACATTTCAGAGATCTTCTGTCCAAGCCTTTCATTTTTTAGATGGTGTACTAGAGATTGGATGACTGGAAGTCTAAATGACTCAAGTAATCCAGGGTCAGTGCTAGTCACGTAGCGGCCAACATACCTGTGACTAGCTTTGCTATGCTAAGCTCAATCATGAAAAGTCACACTGACCCCAGCTCCATAATCAGCACATGAACAAGAAAATGTGTGCTACCTCTGACCGCCTAAATTTGGTGATTTCCAAGCAAACATACGTCTCTAGGTTTTTTTTTTATTTCTTTGACAGCCTAGCCTCGAGAGTAGTCAGTCTGTCTCTCACTCTATCTGCCTCTGTCTGTCTGTCTCTCTCTCTCTGTCTATTACCTAATACATGGACATCTTGGTGCAAACTGGACACTGCAAGAGAAGGCTGCTTTGCTGTTTTTGGGCAGTAGCTGACCTGTATCTCTATGCAGGTTCTATTAGGACTAAGATGCATTGGAGCACATTCAATTCCAGTCTTGCAATTTAACTTGTCAGCTTTAACCAGGGAACAATTAATCAATTATTTACTTAGCTGGCACCATTTTTCCTGTCATGTAAATCATATTTAATTTCAATCTATTATAATCCATTATCGGTGCCAAGCCCAACCCCTAGATGTGCTATTTGCTTAGGAGATGGCTTCATGCACAGAGCAGCGGAGTACTAAGTGTCCCGTGAACATCTGCAGATGACGGATGACCTCTGTTAAAATGTGGTTCCTGGGCACATTTTAGAGATTTCTATATTTTACAACCTGAACATATCCGGCACCATTTACTACCTAGTGCAAAACCACCGGAACCAACTAAATCAATAGTCTACTTAATCCGAAAAGTCATCGTTCAAATAAAATGAATATATATAATATATATATCAACCTTCTTTATAACAAAAATCTTGATCTTCTTTATACACAAAAAATCCTAAAGCCTAAAACTGAGATATAAGAGCCAACTGCATTATGGAAGAGTTTCAAGTTTCAGCTTGAAAAAAAATACATAAAATATTTGGGAGAAAAATAACACAGAATGTTATTGTACAATATGTAAAACTTATATTAATTTCATTTTGAATGAACACAGCACCCTATTTATGTAGGAGAATAGTTTTACTTTAGTGATAATAGTCATTTTTTTATTATTAAGTAGTGCTAGTATGAGTTCTCTCTCTCTCTCTCTCTCTCTCTCTTTGTATGTGTATGTGTGTGTATGCATGTTGTATGTGGAAGTCAAATGACAACTTTGTGAACTTGTTTCTCTCCACCTTTACATGGGGTCTAGGGATCAACGTAAGGGCTTTCACCGGCCAACTTTCTTATTTTTAATAGATGCAATACAAAATATTTGGCAGCAAAGCAACATAAATCTTCATTTCTTAAAAATAATTCAGCAGAAAGCAAACAGCAAAATAGTAACAGGAATGTAAAGTGGTTGGCGACTAGATATTGATTATACCATTTTTCACATCTTTATTTGTTGAAAAATTCATGATAAAAAGCTGAAAATAACTAAAATATCACCTCAGAAAGAAGGAAAAAACACTCAAAATTGCATAGTCCTTTAGTCCTTAACAAAAAGCCACTGTTTGGGGCAGGCGGTGAGACAGCACCACACCACAAAGAAAGCAGCTGCTGTCTAGATTGAGCTTCTAAATGGCGGGGATGAACAGAGACTGGAAGACTGGAGTTTAAAGATGGGAAAGTGATGAGTGGTGCACACAGATGTTTTCTGTCTCGAGGCACTGGTGCCTTGTACCTGTCAAGCTAAAAGTCACACAGCTATGGATGTTCTAAAGAGAGGTACCACACGCAGAGCTTCAAATGTCCCATTTTTCAAAATGGTGGTTGAGGGTTATGTATGTGGAGAACACACTGTTTTAAAACATATCCATAATCCCAGCACTTTAGAGTTAGCACTAGGAAGGTTGTGATTCTCTGACACCAGTATGGCCCACAATGTCTTGTGTCACTGAAACAAGCACTAATATTGAAGACCATCTGCACAGTCCTCCCTTGGATGGACCTGAGCACAATGAACAAACTCACTATTTTTCTTGCATCTTGAGGCCAGCACAGTCATTCTATGGGTTTATGTAGGGCATATACCCAAATATATTCTTCTAACAACATCCAATAATGTCCACCTATTACCTTACTGTTTAGAGCTATCCCAACTCTACCCTTTCTGTGGCTCCATTTCCTAAACACAGTTTAGAAATAAAATACCCATCTCAGAGGTTCCCAGTGAGAACCAATGAAATAGTAACGAAGGGAACTTATTACTCAGCTTTTGATTTCAGAGGCTCAGGGATCAGTGAGCATTACCATTAAGGGAACATCTAGAATTGATGCACTCAGAGGTGTTTTATGGGAAAGTCAGGAACACACTGACAACACAGGTTTACTCATATCTAGTTTAAGAACTGTCTCTTAAAAACGTTGAAAAATGAATCAGTACCAACTAAGAGAGAGTCTGTGCTGGTGTTCGAAGGATTCATTGTTTATGCTCGCCTATGTTTTACATCTTTATTTTTATTTGGAGAAAGGGAGTCACTATGTGGCCTAGGCCTGTCTGGCTTGGATTTACTGATTTTCTTGTTTCTGCCTCTCAAGTGTTGAGATTACAGGCTTGGGTCAACATACCCAGGCCAAGAATTCATCACAATCTTTTTAACCCCTATTTCTATATTGTGTATGACTATGATAAAGAACTTCAGGTGAGCTAGCAAAACAGAAATGAGAGAACCTTAGAACACATCTCTAAGATGCTTGTAAAATGGTTTCACGGGGTGTACAAAACAATACTACTGCCATTTCTGTTTGTTTTTAAACATTAAGAAAGAAGGAATTCGACGTTCACAGATATTTTGAGCACACTGACTGGCAGAGACAAGTCACCTGGTCTACAGTGGAGAGGATAGCATGCCACATGTAGCATTTGAGGTGTCTAGGATATCCCCAACAGCTGAAGATATAAGGCCCTGGTCTATTTTCTCCTTCCCCATTACCACACACAGCCCACACAGCCGTTTAGCTGATCCCGTTAAGTAGATTTATGGATTACATTTTCTAGTTTTAACTAAACCAATCTTTCCAAAATGAACAGCTGGCTTAAAACAAGAAAGATTTTCACAAAGAAACAGTGGATCCAAGATATTAATAATGAAAGCACAAGCCAGCCTGAGACAATGGTGGAATAGTTGTCCCTGGTACAAGTATTGTGTTGGCTAGATGACATAAAAGTAACAGGGACAGTAACAATGTATCTATTGGAATAATTCAGAATGTGGCTTTAAGACACTCTGGGAGCCTCATCATATAGTGTACTATGATTTGAGACACTAGCTGATTACACACACACACACACACACACACACACACACACACAATTTATGAAATTGTGATTTATTTGGATCTATGTAATGAAGTATTCAAGAGTGGTTTCCAGATGAAATGATCAATCAAAATTCTTTAGAGAAAACAATCAAGACCCAAAGTTCAAAATAAGCTGGGATGGGACTCTATTTTAGCATAATGAAATATAAAGGTAATAAATGCAAACAAAAAGAGTCCTACATTCAGGGTCAAACCATCTAATCTCTAAGAACAGAAGTGCAGGAAACTCGGTTTCAAACCAGTTTGTATGATAGAAGCCTAGGGTGTTCAGACCACACAGCACTGCACCAGGCTCACAGCCTGCCTTGGCCAACAAATGTCAAGCCACCCCAGGTGGTGGGCTAGTGTGATAACACAGGGTTCGTATGCTGTGCTGGAGTGGGAGGGTGGACGTCTGCTCAGAATGCTTAGAACTCAGGCTTCTTGAGTGTATCCATGCAGGGTGCTCAAGGAGAAACTTCCAGACAGGGGCTTCGACCTGCAAGAGGCTGGATGAGAACTCCTCGACAGTCAGCCTGAGTCTGAATCCCAGAAACCGATGGAGTCCTAAGCTCCAGGACCAGTGCATGTCAAGGTCTTTAGCTACAGAGCTGCTTTACTCAAGCCTACTCATGACACGTTTTTCCTGGTCACTGCAGCCAACGGACACCCAGGACAGCGCCTGACTTCAGTCTACGCTCTAACCATTCAATGTTGGTGGTTAACTGCTCAAAGGCTGACAAATTCATCAAAGGCTATCAGGGTTTGATCCCCAAAGTAATTTAAACTTGAAGATGTTTAGATTGCTTGTGTGTGTGTGTGTGTGTGTGTGTGTGTGTGTGTGTGTGTGTGTGTAGGTATGTAGGTGTATAGGTATTGAGTGTATAGGTATGTAGGTGTATGAATGCACACGCACCTGTGGGCAGGTACGAGTGTGGCGGTCAGACATCAGCCTTGAGTATGGTTTCTCAGGAAATCTGTCTACATTGTTTTAGGCAGGACCTTTCCATCATAATCTGTAGCATCCTAATGAGGGCTTGGCTGGCTGGCCAGTGGGTTTCAGAGATTGGCCTGTTTTCTCCCCCAACCTAAGGACGACAAGCAGATGCTTTTTATGTGTGCGCCGGGGTTCTAATTTGGATCCTCGTGATTACATAGATACCAACAGAGCTATGTCTCTAACCTTGTTTCAATTTTGTATCTGCATACACCCCTTCCCAAGAGAGCGGCGGCAGAGAGCGGAGACTCTTTATGAGTTCCTCATCAAGCACTCTATGTTTCTCATCCTAACTCCCTACCAATATCAACTTTTGAATGTATTCCCAAACAATCTAGGATTTCCTTTTAAATCATGCCTGCTTTGGGACAGCTTACTTGCTCGCTCGTTTATAACCGAGAATGTACAGAGAAAAGCTTAAGGGCAATTCTGTGGAGAGTTTGTAAAAACAATATATTATGGACATTGTTTGTCTGTATGGAGGTATGTACACATGAGCTCATGTGCTGTGGGGGCCAGACCAGAGTGCCTTAGTCCCCTGGAGCTGGAGTTATAGGCCACCAGAAAGACGATGGGAATAGAACTCAGGTGCTCTTGGAGAAGAGAACTCATGTCTTTGCAAGTATGTACTGCTAACCTAGGAGCTGTCTCTACAGCCCCATAATAGTACTTACAAAATTTCCTTTCTACATTAAAGATCACAACTATATTAAAAAAAACCAAATAGGCTTCTAGGCTTCAAGAGAGGAAAAACAGGAGCTATAAATACACATGTGCATGAAGCAGACAAAGACCTTGACACGTATCAAATTGATAGTAGCACAAGGTCAATATTTGATGTTTTCTGTAGGTTGACAGGTCAAAAGAATGAGCCCTTCAACCATCTCGGCTGGTTATTAGAAATGGGATTGTATTTGAAAGGCCTCCAAGCAGAAACAAGTGGGGGAAACCCTGCCCATGTGATGAATTTAAAAAACAGCCACAAGTTAAATAGGTCAGTGATCAGAGCAAGAAGCTTAGAACAGAATAAGGTGTTGTAGCCAAACTTAAAATCATTTCGCTCGTCTGCTCTGTAGTAAATATTAGAGATTTGATTTCCTTCCTGCCAGCAATAATCAGCCACTACTTCCTGTAGAATGAGGTTTGAAACTGGTTTTGTTGAGGAGATAACTCTCACCTATGTGAGACTCCAAGATGGCCATCTGGCCACTGTTGATTTCAAAGATGGTCTGGAAGGTATAGCAGCGCTTACTGTTACTCAAGATGGCTAGGTGCAATCGAAGAGAGGTGCTTGCCATTTGCTGGATCTCTCCATAATTCCCAGCAGCTGGTGACCAAAATAGGCTGGGTGGCTCTCTGTGGAGCACTGGAAGAATGGAGACTTCTGAAGGTCACACTAAAATTCTATGATTAAAATACCTCTGAAAACACTGGCTGATTGCACTGGCAATTCCCAGAGCATGTAGGGAATACATCATTCTTCGGTGTTCAATCTAAAGGCCAGGAAGGCAGGTCATTTTTAAATCTCTGTACCATCACCAATATTAAAATAAAAAGCAATGCAGGTATAGCAGTGCTATTTATGCAATTAGATAGAGCAAGGAGTTATTATTAAAAACCCCCAAAACAAAAAAGGCCCAGTCGGTGCAATATTCAGTGGGAAGGCATGGATCTGTAGAAGGGCTCAAACCCAAAGTGCAACACACACTCACACTCACACACTCAAATACACATACACACTTAGACACACTCAAACACACTCTCACACACTGAAACACACACAGACACACACACACACACACACACACTTGCACTTGCATACACACTCAAACACACACATAGACATACATTCATACCAACACACACTCAACACATGCACTCACACCCACTTACACACACACACACACACACACGCACACACACTTTGCCAGCTCTTGCAGATAGCGACAGGGCTCCCATTCTTGCCTTTTGCCATTCCATCCAGGACATGAGCTGCTGGAAGACATAGGCAACACTGTGCCTCCCAGGCCTCCGATGACAGAAGCCTGCGAGCCCTGCTCGACCACAGATGCTGGATTGAGATAACCAAAAGGAACAGGGGATTCAGAGAGCAGCAGCTGGGCCAGACAAATCTAACTCCCCACCTGCTGCTGATTTCCACATTCATCTCCCAAGCTGATACCCCCAGCCATGTAGAAAGCTACCAGCATGTGGAGAAATTAATCAATGTGTGTGTGGGAGCAATCCATGGTCGATTTTATATTCTTTCTATAAACACATTTGCGTAGCACAGAGGCAGCTGAGCTGAACAACGGTGGCTTTGGAAGTCTCTGCTGCAATCGCCCATACACCTGGGACTCACGCAGCTCTTGCTTTTCTGATCTTAGATGAAGGTTTTTAATTTATTTTATCTTTTTACAGTAAAGCTGGTATTGGAAACTAATGAGACACGTCTGTGTGTGTGTGTGTGTGTGTGTGTGTGTGTGTGTGTGTGTGTGTGTTTAACATTCCCTTTATGCAAGGAGACATCTACTTTGTATTTCTATCTTGTCCCTTCCTTGTTGCCTTTGTTACTTTTCTTTCTGTCCGAACAGAGAGCAAGAAGGATTTCTGAGCAGGACTGGTCTGACATGCTATTCTTCAGGACTCAGGGGCACACGTATATGGTGATCCAAGTGTTCCCTTCATGGCAGAACAACCTTTATTCCAAACTACATTGTGGCTTAAAGGAAATGCTCTTGAGAATATCTAATTCCCCACTGTGATTTCCTTCAAAGTTCTAATTAGTTGTGCGCAGTAATGAATTCTGTAAATTGCAGTGTTTCTTTGAAAGCTTTTTAAGGTATAGAAACCTCCAGCAGTGTGGGCTGCCACAAGCAGTCTTTGAAGAAAGTCATTTCCAAATGCAGGCTTCATATTTTGTGGAGACTTTGCACATCTGAGAAACAATCACAATGTTGAGTCTCAAATTAATATTTGTTGCTTAATGCCATCAAAATGTCAGATGACTGAGTAATCAGGCACGTTTGTACATAATGTTTATTTGCTTCTCTTTGGAAAGGCCAGAAAAATAATGGAGAATTCAAGTCAAGAAATGCCTTTCAACAAATGTATTCTCAAAGTATCCATTCTAAATTAACAGACCACTAGGTCTATAACTGTCTCCTTTTAACGGTCAGCAAACAGCTGGGTTTCTAGATAACGCAGAGAACATAAAATATTCATGTTATTTAAGCCATTTCTATATCTTACTCATATTCTTTGATTTGCTAGTCTTGAGGGGAAAGAAACCATTACCAGTGCTTAATCCACTTGTGTCTCCTCCGAGGAAGTTCTCTCCTTGCCTCATGTTAGGCCATTTTAGGGCCGTAAAGGTACCCCTTACTCCAGGTTATTTTCTTCTCGTTTATTCTTAGTTGAACTTCCCATCCCACAGAGGAGCACAGGGATTGTCTTCCACGTTGCCTTTGCTATTCCTGATTACCTCTAGATGCCCTTTCTCTGTCTCCTCCCTGATGTCCGTGTCCCCGTATGGCCCTGTTCACACAGCCTTCAACTCTTCTCAGAGTCTCTCCTCCCCTAGATCCCCCATTCCTCTTTTATTCATACAGTAGCCACACCCTAGGAAGGACTTAGGGTTCTCACTGGGAATCCAATCACCCATTTTGTAGGGTGCAAATGTTCCCTGACTGCCTTCAAGGTAATTTCCAGGCCAGCCCATTCTTCTCATTTGAGCCTGAATCCTTTACTTCTGAGACAAGAAGTCAGATCTTTGCTGAGCTGAGTTGCTGCAGATTCAAACACTGCACACTCAAAAGTCGTCCATATTGGCTGGACATCATCTATTGCTGTCCTGTCTTCTAATCTCTCCACAGGATTGGTCTAACCTGCTACCCCATGCTACTGAACTCCTAATTTCTTCTTGATCTTTATCCCCTCTCAGAGAGCTGTTGTTGAGGGTGGTTCTGCTAAGCTCTTTCACTGCCTCTCTCCATCTCTTCCTCCACCCTTCACTCATGTAAGAAAGTCATCTCTCCCTCCTTTCTCCTGGAGGGCTAGTCTATGTATGGACTCATCTTTTATTCTACCTCTTTCTACCATGGCTCTCTGTTCCTCCTTACCAAGCAACTTCTCTGATACTTTATCTGCTAAACTAAAACAAAACCTGCTGCCAGATCCTCCAACCATCATCCTTCCATCTTTCCCCATCCCTATGCTACCAAATTCCTTCCCTATGGGCTTTCACTTACAGTTTCCACTTTTCCATTAATTTCCTTTCCACACTTCCCACAATTTCCACTCCTTCCTAGTGCCACAATTCTACCGTAAACAGCGCCATGGTTTGCCAAGCACCTGTTTCTTGTCTGCTCACTAGAATTTCTTTCTGTTCTTTCTGATCAGTAGTCCCATAAGAGCCACTTATGAAGGTGCTTAAAGACCAGATCATTTAAGTAAACCCCACCCATAGACACTGGACTTCAGTGGTTGGGTGAGGCTCAGTAGCAGGGAAATTTCTGATGTTCACTTGGAGGCCACAATGTGCTCCGGGCCTTAGCCAGCTCTGAAGCCAAGCAAGGTATGTATCCAGAAAGGCTTCTACACAATGCAGAGACCAACAGATTGTGGGGATCCTAGCCCCAATGGCTCCCAGATTCTGCATCAGTGACTCAGAAAAGTGTGTAGAAAAGGGGCAGGCCAACTGTAAGAACCAGAGTAGCAGGAAGTAGCAGGAAATACTTCCCTAGAAATGGCTGCATTAGCAAGAGCAGAACAATATACATCAATGGATATATTAGGGAGGAAGGGGCTAAATTTTGTGGGGTTTCAACCACAGACCAAGAACTACAGGTAACTTATGACTGCTAGAAAAGGAGAATTAGCCTCTCCCAGGAAGAGCCCCTTCATTGACTGTCTAATGCAGAGGGGTCAGCCTTAAGAGCAGCACATACACACAAACAATAAAAATGGACTCATCACACACATGTGTATGTAACACTCATAATTCAAGAAAAAAAAGGCTACCAATTTGAGATGGGAACATGGGGGAGGTTTGATGAGAAGTAGCTTGGAGGGGATGGATGCTGAAAAAGGAGGGGGGAAGTGACATATAGGATTCTATTTCAATTAAAACACATAAAAGTAATAATGATGATGGTGGTGGTGGTGGTGGTGGTGGTGATGATGACGATGAAGAAAAGAAAGTCCTCCGAGTGGAGCTCAAGTGTGTGGCCCTTCTCTGCTGGTGGCGGCCCTCACGGTGGTTCCTGTTTGTACATTGGATTCCTGTCATCCTCTGTGTATTCTCAAAAGGCCCCCATGTCTTTTTCTTCTCCAGTCTGTTAACAATCCTCTACATAAAAAAGGTCCAGACCACTCTTCAGATGGAACCTGACTCACTGGCCTGGTGCTGCCCACGGAAGTGTTTCCACTTGCACATTTTCAGTGGTCTGGTTTACCGTAACTAAAGCAATCAATGACTCAAGGATACCCTTTCTCATCATTCTTGTCCCAGGGCACTACTGTGCACTGTGTTCCAACTCTTCCGTGCACTAAATTGTGGCGAGAAGAAGAACCTCTCATGTCACGGCAGTAGGAAGACAAATTACTAAAGCTATGATGAAAAGATATGCGAGGATTCCTCAGAAAGACCAAGGGCTAACTGTCACGTGACTCAGTCCCTATTGCTAAGCATTCGCTCTAATGACTGACAACTGTGCCAGAGATGTCTACACTCACAGGTCACTGCCCCCCCCCCAGCTACAGTGGCCAATTTATGGTATTAACCTACATGTCCATCAACAGAAGGTTAGGGCGTGGAAATGTAGTATATGTGCCCAAGAGAATACCAGAGAGCCTTCGGGGAAAGGGCAGTCCTTCCATTTGTGGTATGAAGAGAATTGAAAGACAGTCTCAGTGACAGGATCACACACTCCTGTGAGATGCAAAGCAATGAAATCAACAGAAGCAGGGAGTGGGTGGTGGTATGGTAGATTTAGAGGTTGTGGGGTAGAGCTGAAAATGGGAAGATCACACTCAAAGGGTACGGAGGAATGCTTTTTGGACCAGAAGAGTAAGATTTTTTTCCCCCTTTGCAGCGTCCTGCAGAACACAGTGACAGTGATAGATACCAATACATTGCGGTACATTTCAAAATCACTAATAAGATTCAAATGCTCTCACCACAGTAACAGGTAAGTATCTGAAGCGAGATGTATGTTAATTAACACGACTTAATTTTTCCATGCTGTATTTATAGCTCATAACATCACTTTATTCCCTACAAACATGGGTGACTATCATTTATAGTTTAAAAATTAAAATTAAAAAAAGAACTCGTTAAAAATATAAAGCACACCGAAATAAAAATGCCAAGTAAGTATCCACGGCTCAACCCCATTTACTTCCAAACGAGCATGAAAACAAACGAATCCACAGTGGGATCCATTGCGGTCTATCAATTATACCGACTTCTGCACATACGCTCACAAAAAAAAGAACTCCCCAATCCCATATAAGATGCAAGAAACCCCACTTTTCAGTCAACTCATTATGGATCTTCAAGAACTAGCTGGCCCCAAGGTTCCCGGCATACATTCTGAGTGTTAAATTGAATTGCAAGTATTAAATCGACTTGTCTCCAGGGCACTGCAGGTGGACCCGGCAGGCTGCACAAGGCAACGCATTGCTGGTTTCTCTCAAAGAGAACGGAGGGCTATACACAAAATCATAGGCAAGAACAGTCACTTCCAAGCAGCTCTTCAAGGTTCAAAGCACCAGTGGATGCCGACTCACCTGCCTGAAATTCCCGGGACATGGCATATACTACTACACAGGGGCAGCTGATGGCACCGAATAGCCCCAATGTCATCTTGTCCTGGATTACAGGGGCTCTAATCAGATAAACCCCTGGTCCCAAGGTCCCAAGAAATATATTCTCAATGCCTTGAGACACTTTTATTGACAAAAATGTGCTTAAAAAATCATAAAATGGTCATTGCCCTCTGTATATAACATGCTGAGCTCACCTCTCCTCTGCCTGTGGATGCTTCTGCAGAACATGGGGTTGGGGGTACTGGGGGTTGGCCATGCTGACTGTAAGAGACTCATCTACAAACTCTTCCTACACCCCCCCCCCTTATTGCCTCAGCTTCTACCTGTGCCACTGTTCTCCTGCACCCAGTACCCCAGGGAATTCTGGAAAAGTAGTTTTCGCCATCAAATCTTCAGGCTTTGTCAAAGTATGATAGTCTGAGGCTCAGACCATGTTCTCCATTGTAATTCCACGTCTCCCCATAGGGAACTGGAAAAGGCAGAAGCCATTTGCCACGGAGGACGCAACCAGGTGCTTGTCCCTTCTCAGTGTGGATTACCGCAACAAAGCAAGCTGCTTTTAAACCACACAGTGGCAGGATGTAAACTGATGGCTAATCCCCAGACCTCATCATTTGCATGAGATGACATGCCTCAGAAAACGCCTTACAACCAAATGTGACAAAGGACAGCAGTCCCAGTGTGAGGGTGACTGAGACTGCGGGGAGATGTCCCTTCTCTGCCTGAAATGTGCAGGGGTGGGATGTGGAGGAGAGAAGAAACACTGGTAGTTATTAAGTTGTGAGATCAAGGCTTAGCTCCAAGGAGTCAATGAATTCGAATGGTGACAATTTAATGAACATGAGAAAGTGGAAACTCACTTTGAGAATGGATATACGCGATAAAACCGAAAGATAAGGTGGGGTATTTGGATGCATGTCTGCATTTAAAATATTTTATTTCATTTTATTTATTTTGTGTACAAGTGTAGCTATGTATGGGGACACATGTGTCAGTGTGTATATGGGGAGGTCAGAGGGCAACTTGGGTACAACAGTTGTCTTTCCAACATGAGGATCCTGTCAGGATTGTAGGCAGCTACCTTTTGGGCCCTGCATATCCACTTTATTGAAGCATTGGGTATAGCAGCCAAAAGGAGAAAGCAACTCAAATTACCATGATACATGCACACTGTAAGCACGCCTGAACACACATGTAAACATATGAATACCTAAAACAGGTGTGCAGTGTTAAGTGGTGTTTTTAACCACAATAAAAACAAAACAAAACAAAAAAAAATAGATCCACAGCCTGAAGGTGTGATTGGCAGGTAGGAAACTGTCCGTTGTCTCCTTTGCAGGGGTACCCAGGTGATCCCTGAGCATGTTTAACCGAGTCTCAGGTAAGAGTCCTTATCCCAGGAGCCATGCTTGCTCCAAAGTACGAAGTCAGAGCAATACGAACCCCCTTGTGTTTCAGTTAGGTTTAGTCTTTGTAAAGCTTTACTGTCAAGTGTCTGTGAATTCATCTCTGTACCATGAGCTACTGACAAAAATCACCTCACAAATACAAACGCTGGCTCTCTGCACTGTGTACATGTACACACGCATGTGCCAAAACTTCACGCTCATTCAGCATGAAGCTTCAGGGGTTGTGAACATAGTCAACTAAACACTGAACTGACCCCTGTACAGGGATCCTCACAGTCACTCACATTTTCTGTTAAAGTCAAAATAAATTATTGAAATATGCCAGGATCAGGGCGGATGTCCCTCCACATGTTATGAAGATGTCACTGCCTGCACGCATTCACGTGATTGGCAGTTCCTTACCTTTTGGTTGTGAGGTGAGATAAAGGAAGGGATTTCATTGGAGCAGGTCACAGCAGCGCATCATCAGGTTGAGAATTGAAGCATAAAAAAAAAAGAAGGGTGGAGGGACAGAAAAAGGCCATTAGATGAGATCCTTGGATAAAAGGGCAGAGCATTGTCTTCCCAGTGTCTACTGAGGAACAACACAGAAATACACAGCACATAGGTCTTCTGACGCTGCAGCATCTCAGAGGAGCTACCCCTCCTTCCTACATCATTGGAAACCTATTGCTTCTGGCACCAAGAACAGAGCATCTTGGGGTGGAGCTAGGGACTTCCTGCCTCAGCCCTTTTCTTAGCTACTGAGTTTGTTGCTAGAAAGATGTAGGGTACGATGCTTCCATTAACAGTGTGGGACAACAGGTCTGCTTGGACACTTGAAATAACTGCTTCTGAATACCGGGAAAGAATCCCGCCCTCTAAACCTTGTTCAGTGCCCCGGCATGGCCATGTCTGCCTCCTAGGTTTTTCTCCTTTTTAGATGCTGAGGATCAAAATCAGGGCCCTTGTATGAAGCCAACTGGAGCTAAACTGTGGAGACGCACCTTCGTCTTTTAGTCCTCAACCTTTGAGACATGACCTTTGGAATAGTCAGTGCCCCATGCTCCCAAGTAAGAGGTCCGTGTGTGGGGAGGCAGATGCTGTTTCTGTCTAGATGGTGGCAAGGAAACCCTCCATGGGGCACCAGGCTGACTTTAGCTCTCATCCCCATTATAAATATGCCAAGTGAAAACCTAAGCAAGGAAAATAGGCCATGGAACTCACCCCCTAAACTCACACGGACTCTCTCTCTCTCTCTCTCTCTCTCTCTCTCTCTCTCTCTCTCTCTCTCTCTCTCTCTCTCCCTACCCCCTCTTTCCTCCTGCATTTCTGGACATGACTTTATCTGCACAGTCCTCAGAGCTGTGTGACTAAGCTTGGGCACAGAGTTGTGTCACCTGCTATATTAGGAAAGAATATAGTGTAAAACTCAGGGAGGAGAGGGCGTGGAAGCCCTTTCCCTTGGGTTATTAAGTAGCACACATTATTCAGTGTGGAGACAAACTGAACAGATGTGATTGGAGGGAATCATTGTGAATATTTTTTCCCTTCTTTTTAAAAGGAGACAAATCCTCATAGCCTGGCTTAAAATTTAGGTCAGAGTCTTCTGGGAAAACTCCCTTTCCTCACCTAATTTGCAGCTGTTGCTTTAGTGTCTCTCTGTAACTACCTGAGGTGAGTCCTACACAGATAGGCTAGGAATCTGGATGATCTCTGACCTCTAGGAGGCTTCCCTGAATGACAGTCCTAAAAGCTAAACTACGTCTATTCAGCAGGACTGTGGGAGCCCATGATAGTGGGGCGTGGGGAGAGGAAATGTCATTCCCTTTCCTTTCACAGGGAAGTCTCATGTGACACTCTTCTCATTTGAGCCTTAATAAGCATAGCAGTACACGGCTCAGCCCTGTTTGGGCACAGAAAGTGTGAGCTGGTCAGACAAACTTCAAGTTTGCCTCTGTGGTAGACAGTGAGAGCTGTCCTCCAAACCCATTCCATTTCCTAGTGGGAAGACCTTTGGGCAGCATGCTCCAGTCTCTGTAGACCTCAGCCATGGCTCTGTGCCTGGGAACTGACCAGTGGGCTGCAAGGGGAGGCCCTGTAAACCATTTAGGTGATGCACGTCAAACTGCCTATTGTGTCTTTCACGCTTCCATCTCCTGTTGGTTGACTGACTTATGAGGTCCATGGAGGAGTTCTGCCATCCTACACCCCTGCAGTTTACTATTCTGGGGCTCACAGGTCAGACCCACGTCAGTCTGATGTGCACACTCTCATAGGGCTCAGTTCCAGGTATTAACCTCTACCTGATGCTCCTGGACACTTCCAGAAATGCCCTCCTGAACATGTGGTGTTCCAAATCCTAACCCATGAATCCTAGTGAAATGGAGCTCGAAACAAGTGCTCTGGAGTTGAGGGTGAGGCCAGTTGGGAAAGTAGGTGGCTTTGTATCTTTAGTTCATGAAGACCAAAAGCTCTGAAATCATCTAGAGAAGGACAGAGGACAGTGACAGGCGCCCTTTATTATGTCTACTAGAGCCTGACTCGTAAAAGGCAACTAGACTTTACATTTGGTAGAAACAGGAACAGGAGTTTCTGGCAGCAACTGGAATATCTGGATTTGGTCAGAGGTCTGAAAATCTTCATGAGGACGGACAACTATTGTCAGCTGCTTAGTAGACCTTCGTTGACCATCCCTCCTGTGACTTCTATACCAAGTAAGCAACAGAGCACAAACACAGCGAAGGGCTAGCCCCTCGGTAGTTTTCTTCATAATCCCCTCTGTACTGTAAGGAGGCAGACATCACTGAGACAGGGATGAGTATCCAGCCGAGGATTGACACAGTGCCAGCCTTCCACCTTAGAGAGAGTGTTTGAGCACATACCCCTCCGTAAGAGCTGTATGTGAAACAGCCAAGGCCAAAGTCATACTTAGAGATACACAGATTGCTTCAGTACCCAATGGGGGGCACACTGACATTGGGGCTGTCAGGGAACTCGAGCCTTTGATGTATAGGTCCCCTCTTCATGCTGATTACAGAGTAAGAGAAGCAGGGCAAGCTATGGAAGGTTAAGTAAAATGACAAGACAAAGTACAGATGATGTCAGAAAGGTAGCTGCAACCTGATCACTAGGCAAAGCCAGGCCATTGTTTCTTTCCATGTTAAATTTCAAGCCCATCTAGCTTGCAAACACCACTTTTTCGTGGTGGTTCCAAGTCAGGTATCCCATTTGACAAACTACCCAACTAATACACCGTACTGTTCGACAGATCCATTCAAAACACTGACTGAGCTTCCCTAAGGCAGATACCTACTGTTTTGCTCATGCTGTAGCACAGTGCCTTGATCAGTGCCCATGAAACTGTAGAAAATGCATAGCAGTATCAAATAAATGGAAAGCATATCGAGTGTCTCGAGACAGAAATTAACAATAAACATTCACCAAAGTCTTAAAAACATCCCAAAGCCCTGGCATCCTGGTTCCTTCAGATGGTCTGCCAACAGTAGTTAAGATGCTCGAAGCTACTCACAGGCTAAGTATGGTGCATGGTTTCACTCTTATGAGGATCTCCAAGATCACACATACGATGATAATATGTGGCACTTGTCCTGGATCTAGACATAGCTATCTGGTTCCGAATGGCTATCTCACTGTTTAAATTGATTGTTGTAATCAACAGGATGACCTTTAGACACCCACATATCCAGAGAACAGTAGGACTATTAGTGATATTTAAGATATGGCAACAGAAGCTATGGAAATATCTCAGTTGACCAAGTGCTTGCCTTGTGAGCACGAGAGCCTGAGACAGACCCTTGAAGACTGGACCTCATAGTGCTTACATGTAATCCCAGTGCTTGGGACAGGAAGAACCATAGGGGCCACTAGCTGGCCAGCCTAGTCTCCTGGGAAATCCAGACCAATAAGAAACCAGGTGTCAAAAATAGGGTAGATGACATTCTTGGGGAATGGTCATCCTCTGATTTCCACATGCATGTGCACACACATTGTGTACCCCTATATACAAACAAAACATGGCAATAGGTAATGTACATAAAGTGTATATACTAATGCAATATACTTTGAAGTGCTAAGAAAATTAGGCTAAAACACTACTAGCTTGGGTCTGAGAACAACTTTTGGGGCAGAGCAAATGGAAGCTGCCCATCCAGGCCCCTTGTCAGCCTCATACATATCTTCTTTAGTTAGAATACAGTCTCGTCTAAGAAACCTTTAAGCCTAAATTCCCACCTTTCTCCTTGGCAACCTCAGTGCCAGGGTATTTGCTTTGTACTTTATGTTCCTCTAGTATCTATGAAAAGAGATGCATTCTAAAGTGGTCCTTAGGACAACGCTATCTTTAATCATAAGGTGAACTGAACTGGGCTTGGCCTTGCTGGCTGGCTGTGTTCAACTCACAGCTGTGACCGAGAGGACTGTTTGCAGAGTGGATGACAGATGCTCATATGCCATGGTCACTGTCACGGGAATAAAAAATACAGATCTTTGTCTATTGAGTGCTCAGGAAACATACCAAAAAGAATCTCATTATAGTGAAGATGAAGCCAAGGATATGTATAAAGTCAGCTCCACATGGACAGGGAACTGTGCAGAAACCAATCTACCAGCACAGCAATTCTTTGTAAACTAAGAAGCCACAGAACTAGCAAATTCAGTGTTCATTTCGGGATGGTCCTTCTCTAAAATTTAAATTGATGAGAAAACAACAGGAATCCTTAAAACTACATGGTGCAATGTTTCCTCATTTTTTATTTATACAATCTCTCCCAAGTTTAATGTTCTGTACAGTGTATACATATGTATTTATGTGTGTGCATGTATATGCATGTATACGTGCATATGTATTTATGTGTGTGCATGTGTTTGCGTGTCTGTGTACATATGTAGTGTACGCATGCTTGTGAACCACAAGATTGATGTTGGGCGCCTTCCAGTGTCTTCTTCCTCTATTGCAATCCACCTTATTTTTAAAACAACATATCTCATTAAGCCCAGAGTTCATTCATTGGCAGGACTGGATGAACAGAATGCTCCAGGGACCCACCTACCTCCACATCCCTACTTCTGCCCTAATACCAGTGTTATATGTGCAGATACTGCTACTTCCGGTTTACGTTTTAATATGTGTCAACACATACACATACATACCTTTATGGAAAGTAAGACTCCAGTAATTACAATTTCTGGGCAGACAGTATTAATTGCAAGGCACCTGAAGTGACAAATGCTGCCTTTTTCAAACACTTCCATCCTAGCCTGGCCATTTTTCTGATTTGTATGTTCCCCCTTCTGTTTTTGAGTCTATGATGATCCTATAAAGGGAAGTCCTTAATAAAATGGGAAGCTTATCTTTTAGTCTATGACCCTGTGTCCAGAAAATCAAGTATGTCAACTCCAGAACATAGCTGTTCAAGGAAGAGATGGCCATGCAACAGGGAAGATGGGAAGGCAGTATTATAGAATATCACATACGTAAGGTACTTTGTCATCACTGTCATGGAATATTTGTGTTTTCTTTTTTACACAAATCTGAAGAGACTATTTACTAAACCCTGAAGAAGGGCCTTTCTATACGGGGTCATGCTGGATGATAACACCCAAGCTACCTTCCAGTATTACTCAGACTAACAAAGTGAGCTGTGTGACTCAGAATTAATACATGGTAGACATGGAGCTAAACCTAGGGCTTTTTGCTCCCAAACCTCTATTACTGCCCTCACCTCCACAGGCAGGAGCTGAGCAGGAAAGGGTTTCTGAACAAATGAGCACTGTGTGTGTGTTTGATGTTAATGAAAAGGCCAATTCCCAAGAGAGAAGAGGTTGAAGGATACTCCCTTTTAAGCAACAAAGCAGAATTAAATAACAAGACAGACGCAAGCCAAGGAAAGAACCCAAGACCAGCCATATAATAAGGTGACTACCCTTTAGTGGTAGGTCGCAGGGTGTGGGCATGTCACAGGGAGAATGGGCAGAAATAAGAGTTCAACCACTCCCAGTATGGTAAACAGGCCTTGAGCACAGAGTTCCCTCAGTCAAGCTCTCTATAGTAGACACTCATCAAAAAGGCACAGTTCTTCTGTATCTAAGGGCACGCATAGTCTAAGCTCAAAATACCAGCACACAATGGATCTGCCCAAATGCAGCCCACCGTTAAGCCTTAAGATGACAACTTGACTCTTTCTCTTATAAAGTGACGTTGTTTGCAGCTGGTTGATTTTTGTTATGAGCACTGAGCACTTACTTTTTATTGTTACAATTCATTTTTTCTTGGGATAGAAATTGAATTACAAAGTTTTAATGCCTTACAGCTCCTAACATTGATACACTTAAAACTTCTATCTCTCATCCTCATTTAACTTACATTACCAATTTCCCTAAAAGCAACTAGGTTTTAAAACACTCTCCCTAAAAGACAGTTATTATCTAAAAAGATGTTGCGTTGATGATACTTCCATTATAAGCTCCATCCACTTCTTTTCATGGTAGCAAACAGACTGGTAGTTCTATGACACAAACTTTATTTTTAAAATGGCTTCTGGGGAGAGAACAATGAGAGGGAAGAAGCAGCTGTCTGTACACACAGAGCCCAGCAGCTCCTGATAACATTTGGTGGACCCACCACACCGTCTTGCTATAGCTTTGCTGATCTCTCCATTTATTGCACTGCTCATAATAAATTTCATTTTTAATCCAGAGGAAAAATCTGAACAATAAAAGTACCTGGAGAGTTGTTTAATCACAACAATTCCTAAATACCTAGAGAATCTCTGGAGATTCTGGGTGAGAGGCCCAAGGCATGTATCCAACAGGCACCAACTGTATGCATGGTGGAGTCAAACTTCCAATTCAAACAGAAGAGGATTCATAGAATGCAGTGCAGTTCTCACAGCCAGTGAAAAGTACAACTCAGTCTTAGTTCAAGGCTAGACGAAATCTATGTGGTAAGCATACTGGGTGCTGTCTCGTGGACAAGAGACAGGCAAGGACTGAAACAAAGACTCCCTCTAGGATTTTAAACCGGGCCATGCTCCCTGCACCAAGATTTGTCTCAATGGTCTGAAGAGAACTGAGTGTTGTTTGTGTTAGTTACTGAGCAAGACGACTATTTTTGGGATAGCAAACTCCCCAACTTAGAAGTAAAGGGGTGCTGATACTTTAAAAGGCTATTGATGTGCAAAGTTAATTTTTAAAACATCTTCACATATTCCAGATTGAGTTGAATTTACTGTGTATCCAAGAACGATCTTTGTAGCCTTCCTACCCCATGCCCTGGTTCTCCAGGGCTGAAGTTGGAATCCAGTGCTTTGTGAATACAAGCTATGAACTCTCCCAACTGAGCATCTTTCCAACCTTGCTGTTTTATGCTTAGTTAAAAGATTTTAGAGAGACTTACGAGGAAGCAGCCAAGGTCACTAAATCGATGTGTCTCACTCCATCAGGAAGTGTAGTTCACTATACTTCTAAATTCACCACACACAAGTGTTGGTGCCTGTCTTCTACATTTCTGAAACATGTGATTTATGGTCCTCAGGTAAGTATGTTCACAAGTGTGAACCTTGGAGTGTGCTCATCCTACATGTTCTTTCTCCAGTGTGCACAGATTCTCCAGTAGCATCTGGTTTTCTTTGCCTCTCTGCAAACAGTTTGACTCCTCTCCACACTTTCTGCAAGCAATATAACCCTGTCCACTTTCCCACCTCCAGGCTGTACTTAACTATCTTTGTGTCCAACCTGCTGCCTTCAGCTATGTGTGACGAGCATCTTGGGACAGAAGTCAATCATGCCACTTCTTCCCAAGTCTAACCTGTGAGGCAGATGAGTTTTTCATTGAAAATTGGCTTATGTCTGTGTTACAGGAAAGTTTTTTCTTGAGTTGCAGTGGAAGGCTGGGGGTAGTTCAGTAGATTCTTATTGAACAGTAGCAATATTGCTTTTTATGAGAGAAATTTTAATCTAAAATGCATTTCAAAACAACATAAGGATGTCAGGGAGATAGGAGAACTCGATAACTTGTCAATTGCATCCACCGAGAACACAATTATGAAAAAATGAGCTGTAATGATATAATAGATCTTTCTGTGTTAGTTAAAGATGAAGCAATAAACGAGTAAGGCAATAAACATAAGGGATATGGCCATAAACAGATTTGAATTCATTTTATGACCATGACGTAATGCCTCCTCCATCCTCAGCCCCACCTAACATGGGGCAGCACAGATGCCTTTGTGTCTTGAGTTCAAATCCTGGATCAGTGCTTTGGTGAGCTTTCGGGCCTTGAGAGAGTCTTGTAAGCCTTGAAGCACTTATGTTCTCAGAGTGGTATAGATGCTTATGATATTGTAAACAGCATAGTGCCTGATACATTGTGGGAATGGGGTATACTTATTGACTTTTTTCCTTGTGACTTTCGTTCACAATGAAGTGTAATTGAGAGACCCAGAAGGAACTAAGATTAAACTTTTCAATGTAGGGACTAATAAAGCTTTCTAGATTTCATAGATAGTGATCTCAATGTCTAATTTTGGGGTATGATATGGCACTTCCATTCTGCCTTGAGCTCTGAACAAGTCCTCTTCCTGGTTGGAACAGCACTTTCAAGAATGAAGAGGTAGTAAGTTGCCACACAAGCTATTCTTTCTGCTCAAGTCTAGAGTGTACAGAGGGCCATTTCCATCACCACCAAGCTACAGTCTCTGCTGTGGTTTTTAATAAAATCACGAAGTAAGGAAAATGAAATGTAATCCAATAAAAATCCTTTCCATTAATAAAGGTCACTGAGGTTTCTCTTGATCTTTTCATAATCATGTTCCCACTTTTTCAAATGTAGAATGTGCAGTCATTTTCCTGCAAGAAAATGACTTGTAAGTATGTCATACATTAGAGTTTCTAGAATATTCCCTGTGCTAGTTTGCTTTCTGTTGCTGTGACAAAACACACAGAGCAAAAGCAACTTAGTAGAGGAAGGGTTTCTTTGCCTTATACTTCCAGGTCACAGGGAGTCACTGCAGGAAGTCAGAGGGGAACTAAAGTCTAAACTTGAAGCAGAAACCATGGAGGAACACCGCATGCTAGCTTGTTCACAAGTCCATGTTTTAGATAAGCTAGCTTTCCTGGACAGACTGTCTAGGGAATGGTGCTGCCCATAGTGGGCTGCACCCTTCTATATCAACCAACTATCAATATAACCCCCGCCGCAGATATATCAACAGGCCAATCTGATGTGAGCAGTCTCTCAGTTGAACCTCCCTTCTCCCTTCGCCTATGACTCTAGGCCGTGTCAAGTGGACAGTTAAAGCTGACAAAGTCATTCCTGCAACCGTAGTGTGAGATTGGAGTCTATTGTTTAATAAGTATTACCATGCAAAACTAATCTTACATGGAATCTTCAAAGGGAAGACTGAAGTAAGCTAACTGCCTGCTGCTCTCTGTATTCAAATGCAGAGCCATATAACCCCCCTCCCCAAACTAATCACCCAATAAAACACTGTGGGAAAGTCACTACCAGACTGTGCCCCACACTTCTGAGGGTTTCATTCTATTTTGCTGACACTATATTACTTACGGTTTTTAAGTTGTCTGATTAGAAGGCAGTTTTAATTCGAGCACTAATAGAAACAGGAAACATTACATATGCTCCTGTTTTGGCAAAACCTTTTTCAATTATGTCTGAGGTGCCACAAGTGCACTGGCTAATGCCAACTACTCGGGCCTTTAATGACAGAAGGCCACAAGCAATCTGCACAGACTTTTACGACTCACATTAAATATACAATCATAGTACTGCCGAGGAATTCAACAGAAGTGTTGAATTCCTGCTCTTTTGCCAGATCTGGAACAATCCAGCTGTCAGTATGTCTTATACTGACTTCAATGCCATAGCGAAAGCCAGAAGAACATGAAGAAACAATGGGGATTTCTTTTCTTCCCTGTTTAAAATTTCAAAATATTATACCCCATCACTCTGGTGCTCTGAGGTTAGTTACCATCTATGCCTTTCAAAAAATAAATTGATATTTTTCAGGAGCTTTCCTAAAAGAATGAAATTGAAAAATGAAGTAAGTGGCAGTTTCTCAGAGGTAATGAATTTTAAGAGAATGGAGAGACAAAAAGGAAATGATAATTTTTGACATGCCTTATCTTGTTTCTCTCCAATTCACAATCTGACAACAGCTTGTATTAGCATAGGCAAAGACTCAGCAAAGTCGCTTCTAGAGAGTCCACAGCAGGAAATGGAGTTCTGTGTTTTGCCACAGAATTTTGAGAAGCTGTCCCATACTAACATCTGGAGTTAATGCTTACCTGCTATAGAGTCCAAATGCCTGGGAAATGGCCCCTCCTAGCAAAGTTTGAAGGATATATATTGAACAGCCCTGTTACACCTCACTCCCTACGGCATGATTTCTTTCTCCTTCCTAGCATAGAAATGGAGGAACAGAAGGCAATAGACATCCTCTTTCTCCTGTGTGAGTAGGCTGGGCTTTTCTTCTTCTCCCATCTTCCCAGAATCATTATTGTCCAGTTCCCCATGACAATGGAAAAATGCTTATCCAAGAGAGCAAATTGTGAGAAGCATTGCCAGGTAGGGAAGCTGGCATCTCAGGTCCGGTGTAGATGGCTGATTGGTGGGCAGATTTTCTTTCTCACCTCACCCTGAGCTTACCTGACCAGAGAAAAGTCTCAAGACAAAGGAGGCAACCACTTACAGAAGGGGAGGATGAGAGGGCGCTCCTTGGTCAAGTGGTCACATATCCTCTTGTTAGGACTGTACCTCAGAGGGAAGCTTGCAAGGAGCCTAAGAAGAGCTGAATTACCAGATGCAGGCGTGAAAGTGGCTGAATAGAGCAGAGGTGACAGTTGGCCTCCCATATGAAGAAACCATAGGACATAGGTTCCCCAACTATTCTGACAAATCTTTTCTTGCATTCCTCAAGAAGGTCAAAACTCAATGTATCCCTAGTAGACACCAACCAGGGACATCAAACAGAGATATGAAGAAGCTATACCTATATAAAAAGAGAGCTGCTGGCATAGCTAGACACGTGAACGAAATTCTGAGACTTAGGGAAAGATGGAGAATGAGGCAAAGGAAGGTCTCAGAGGATCCCAGAGCCAGGGCACACTTGTTACATGATCCATCTCAAAGAAGCAAATGAAGATGACAGAAAGCATAGACTTCGCTTCTCCCACTCAGCTCTCTTTACACCCAATGTGGGCAGGTGTTGTGGGTGGTAAAAGGATTCGCAAAGGATATAGGAAGGGTGTTTTAAACTAAACAAATGTGAGTTTACTCTTCATTGATGAAAACAATCGGAAATCCACCAAAGATGTTAGGTTTAACACTCTTTTCTGATGGTCTGTTTTAGGCATGGGGTCATAATGAAGTCAGCCTGTGTGCTACTGTTGAACAAGGGACATTTAAGGGAGGACATCATTTCCACAGTGACTGGACAAATACATACTGGGTTCAGGTTAGTGGATATGCCAGTTTCAATAGCTTTCAAAGGTTTAAATGATTTGTTTCTCACACTCTGTTCTTCCTCAAAACCTTGGGGTTTTTGCCAAAAGGATACAGTTATTACAAAGGAAAGGAGACTGGAAGGTCAGCTGGTGGTACCCAAGAAGTGATGGGATTTTGATGATGATAATTAGACTCAAAATGGACTATAGAAACAAGGCAAGGATTTAAGATCTGGTGTAAATTACATCAAGACAATTACTGTGTTTCTCCAAATAGGTCTTCTTAATAGGTCTGTGCTGACAGATAATGTGAAAAATCTTTGAAGGCCACTGTCTCAAATTCTCCTTGCTTCTGTTTCTCTCTTTAGTTTCCTACTTATATTCCTTCCTGGATAAGGATTTGTCCTTCTGAGAGATGACCGGGTATGGAAATCATGAGACCCAGAAACCCTGCCATGACAGTGAGTAGCTTCCAGGATAGTACTTTGAACACAGTGAACTCTGCTCCTCAGTCATCAGCACTCTCCATCAGAACTCTTATTGGGGTGCATTTCACTGGTACAGGTGGGGTTTACTGCCTTCATTAATTCACTAATACACAGTGCCTGGGCCTAGCTTCATCTCCACAGGATGCTATGACCATCCTGAGGGAGTCAGAGCTAAGCATAAGAACAATGTGTAGGTGTCCTGCGATGACCCTAAGGGATCCTCTCAACATTCCCAAATGCATCTGCTCTTCGCAGCCTGTGGATATTGTCAGCTAAGGGGTGTTAATGGCCCAGCAGAATTCCTTAGAATGAGCTGGATTAACACCAAGCATATTCAGGACCGAAACAATAGACTCATATAGCTCAAAATCCCTTCATGTGTCCACTGTAACATGTGTCTCCCCTGTCACCCCCTGTCCCAACATACATTCTACAATCTGGCACAACGTAGGCTGTCAAATTCTTTCTGGATAGCTGGGGGAAGAGTCCACATTTAATTCTTTCAGGAAACTATAGAACCGAATAAACTCTATAGCCACAGTACTAAGGGCATATGTTGTTGTGTCCACATGCAAGCAGAGACAGAGGTTGATGCCAGGTGTCTTCCTCAATTTCCCCTCACCTCACGTTTTGAGACAGGGTCTCTCACTGAATCCTGAGCTCATGGGTTTGACTAGATTAACTGATCAACAAGTCCTGCCTCTGCCTCTGCCTCTGCCTCTGCCCTGCCTCTGCCCTGCCCCTGCCCCCTGCCCCCCTGCCCCTGCCCCTGCCCCCTGCCCCTGCCCCTGCCCCTGCCCCTGCCCCTGCCCCTGCCCCTGCCCCTCCCCTGCCCCTGTCCCTGTCCCTGCCCCTGCCCCTGCCCCTGCCCCTGCCCCTGCCTCCCAGTGCTCCCAGTCTTATGATTATGGTCATCTACCTCCTTGCGTGGCTTCTAAGGCAGGTATTAGGAATTAGAACTTGGGCTCCCATGTTTGCACTGTAAGCATTTACTAAGCCATCTCCATAGCCCCTGAGTAAATTCACCACTCACATTTATGTTTTCCACACACAATTATTTGTCATCATGAGATGAGAAAAGGTGAAATAAGCCAGTTCTGCCAAATGTGACCCTAGATAGGGTCAAGGGGTATGGGCAGAACTCTGGGAATGACATTAATAAAATTCTGTTTATCTCTAATACATTAAAACAGTGTTTTATATGAAAATTATAGTGAGCAATACCAAGAGGAGGTATGCTGAACCCATTGGCATTTAGCTAACAGAATTTTTAATAGAATTGAGCAGGCTTAAGATGGAATGGAAGTAGGAAAGAAATGCCAACCAGATGACTCCCTAGAGAATAATTCATTCTGGTTTTATGTGATATTAAATATCACTTCCTCCACCAACACTGAAACCTGTATTAGCCTCTCAACAAAGTAAATTTTGTTTTATCCAAAAGCACTATCAGGTCAGTGTTTACATTCAGGATGATGCCACCAGATATCCCAACAAAATCAAGACCACTCTCCACGCATGGTGACATTTCCTACTTCACTGTGCGGAAACTTAGAAGCTTCCAGATCATGAAGACCTGCGGATTACAAAAGGGTTCAGCCTTTGGTCACTGGGCTGAGTCAGACTTCTGACTGCATCTCACTAGCTCCAGGGCTATTGCTGGCCACTGCTGCCCAGAGAAGCTGTGCTCTCAAGGCAACTGGACATCCCAGAGGGCAGGCCCACAGTCACAGACAGAGGTGCTTCGTGAATCTGTATTTCTCAGGGTAGGAATGTCTACAGCCTACAGTGGCCAGGGGCCTCAGGGTATCTTTCCTCCCTTCCTCTCTGAGTGGATCAGATGTGTTCACCTTGAGAACTGTAGGCCACTGGTATCCCTGGTCAGTTGTTTGTAGACATCCTGATGTCAAAAGGTTGGACATCCCTGTTCTAGATGTTATCTTTGCTTCCCTTTCATTCTTCTTCCAATTCCTCCCTTTCATACTTCCTTTCCGAGTCTCCCTTCCCTTCATATTTCCCTTCTATTAAACATGGAAATAAAGGGGGCTCTTCCCCTTGTCCAATGTTTAATCATTCTCCTCTGAATTTTATAGTGACTGCACGAATTGGTATTTTTTTTTCCTTGAAAACAATTTCTAAAGAAAACAACCTAAATTGACTTGGTCCATGCTGTTGAAATTTTAGCACTTTAAATACTTCCTTTCCTAGACTTGCTTTATGTAGAAAGGGTTTTCTCTCCTTCCTACTTAATGCTTGCTTCCTCCTTTTTTTTCTATCTTTCAAAAATCTATTAATTATTACTATTATTGGGAGGTGGGATGCATGACCTGGCATCTGTGTGGAAGTCAGAGGACAACTTTGTGAAGTCCATCCTATCCTGCTGCCTTTCCACTGGTTTGAGGGATCAAATTCAGGTCAGCAGACTTTTATGGCAAGCCCCCACTAGGCTGAGTCCCATGTCTGCTCCCCTCATCTGCCTTTTGGTCGCTCATTCCTGTTCTCTGTGCCTCAAAGGAACACAGCTCCAACAATCAAGGTGCTAGGTTCTTTCCCTTGCAGATTTCTTCCATTTTTCAAAGAGTCACAGCTTCCTGCTTCAGTTCTCAACTCATATTTTAATTCTATTCACCAAAACAGGACCAGGAATCCCTGATACAATGAGATACTCATTACTGAGGAGGCAACAGAGCATGTATAGTAAATTATAGACAGAAAGCAGAGACCTATGTGTTGTAGAGGACATGACCAGTCTATAAAGGGAGGGAGGAAGAGGCCTCCCAGAGAGAGAGCTCTCTTCAAGATATACATTTTAGTCCAGTGGAGACCCTTAGTCATGCAATGAGCTGGGAAAGAGAATTTCAGAGAAGGAAAAAAAAAGCACAAATGTCTTCCAAAAGGAAAGAATCAAAAATATCTATGGATTTGGAAAGTATGTGCATGTGACCGAAGACCAACAAACAGGGAGAGAGGGAAACAGGAAGTGATGGCAGAGCGAGAAAGGACCAGAGCGTGCCAGAGCCCTGTTAAAGGACTTGGATTTGTTCTTAGGGGCAGTGGCAAGTTAAGAGAAATGCACTGGCCTCAGTTTTTTAAATGATCCTTTCCCTTACACATAATTCTGGAAGAATGGGACTCTGCAGCTTTTGAATCTCAGATCCTGAGCATATTTTATCAGGATTCCAAGACCAAATTACCAATTTACTTCCTCCAAACACTTCCAAACGGCCATCACTTAAAAACTGTCACAACAAAGAGAAGGGAACGAGACAAAGCAGGGCTTCTCAGGACAGAGCCGTCCTTATTAACTCTAAATCACAGAACGTTTTAGTTGCTCAACGTTTCGATAGCACCTTCCTACGTTCCTGTGTTTGTTGTTTCGCTCCCTCGACACGGTCTGTTTAGAAATGCTTGATAAGAATTTACAACAACGAGCTGTTCACACATGGTTCCTAAGTATTTCGCTGGGATAATGAAGCAATGCTTGTTAAAGAACAACCAAGAAGCAGACTATAGGAAGAGTAAGAAGAACACAGATGTAAATAATAATTAGTGGCTATGTGTCTCTCACCAGGGCACTGAATTGTAGGTGACAAGTAGGGAATGGTGACATTTTTGGAAAACCACCAAAAATGACTCCTATTCCTGCCATGTGTCCCTGTGTGAGTGCTAGAGGATGGCCTATGAGCTCATTCCTCAGGTGCCATTCAGCTTTTCTCTTTGATACAGGGTTTCCCACTGCCCTAGAACTCATCAAGTAGGCTGGGCTGGCCGGCCTGTGAGTCCCAGAGATCCTGTTGTCTTGGCCTCCCCAGCACTGGGGTTAGAAGCACATGCTAGAATTGCAAGCTACCATGTTTGGCCTTTTACGGGCTTCTGGGAGTTGAAGTATGTATGGTTCAAGTGCTTGGAAAGGACTCACTTCACTGAAAGCAACCTCCCCCAATCTTCGTCCTGCCCTCTGTCTTCAGTCACAATTTGTGAAGAATTTGCTACTTCAAGGGTGTCCTTCACCTCACCTGCCCATTTGGAGGAGGAATTTTCCATACACTTCTCTCCCATCCCTTCCTCTGCTACTGTTTCCCTTCGGTTGTAGGGCTAGAGGTCAAATTTGCTGCACAAGTGTTCTGCCAATAGACTATACCTCAGTCTTGATACTTGGTGGTTCTGCCTGACTCTTTCCTCTCCAAGTCCAGCTCATTCCTGTTCTCTGTGCCATAGCCACAGGCCGGACACAGAGCCCAGTTTCCCTCAGAAAGGCCCTGGGTTGGCCTGAGTCCATTTCCTTACTTGTACAAACACCAAGGGTTATAAATGAGATTTTTTTTTTTTTTTTGGTCAGGCCACAGATCAGAGACCTGGCCCAGTTAAAACTTCCGTCTAAGTCCAAGACAATCTTTCCCATTAAAGGCTACTTAATAGGTGTAATTGGTAACGGAATGAGAGTAATGTGAGCTCATTCAGGTTTTCATCTGCCCACTGGTGCTGAAGCAACAGCCGAACGAAAGCAAAACTCCTGCCCAACACAGTCACTCCCGAAGAAGCCGAGCTTAATGCCCTCCAAGAGTGTGGTATAAAAATGATTTACCTCATCCTTAGACACTGTGTAACTAGATATCAGGATCCAAAGAAACACCCCTGAAGACAAGATTTGAGCGGAAAAATATGATAAAGTCTTATTTACAGAAGACTATGCAAGGATGAAATGTAATACCAGCATAACCTTATGATACTCAGACTAGAAAGACCATGTTAGTAATGCATTTTTAAGACTATCCTCTTCCAAGCATTGCGATCAGTCACACCCAGGTGTAAGCGGTCAGAACAAGCTTGCAAACAGGTACGAAAGAATCGCCTGTGACTGCCGCGCGTTGGAAACTTTGCCCCCCAACTGATTTGAGATATCACGGATTTTGTATCATTATCTGACTCTCATAGGTCAGCGTCTTCATCTTCCATTCCAGCTATAAACTAATAGCTGAGTCTCACGGGTTCATAAGTAGCGTGGACTTTACCAGGCCTGAGGGTGTTTTGCTAATTTAAATTTTTATACTGTACACGACTGGGTCTTCATTTGATACAGCTGGATCAAGATTTGAAGCGGATCAATAGTTTTCATTATCCTCAGAGCCTAAAATCCTCGCCTAGAATTTTCTGGAGGGTCACTAGCACTGTCACAGCCCATTTTGATAGGGTTCAAAGCAGTAATGTCAGTATGATCTTTTACATGTTGAGGACCACTGGGATGGCAGGAGTATGTGTTCTATGTGATCTCAGTAGATGCTGGGCTTAAAGCCAAGGGAAGCATGTAAAACTCATGACACCAGTAACCCCTTTGCTGCCTTTCTCCTCACTGGGACAGAATGATAAGCAAAGCTTAAGAGTGGTAAGGTTTTATCCCTCTTATGGTTTCAGTGGGTACATTGCAGCTAAGACAGGTAGCAGAAACAAGGATGGTATTGAGTACTCTTCAGTCTAGAAGCCCAGACCCATGGAATGATACCATGGATATTCAGGGTGGGTCTTCTCATCTCAGCTAACACAATGTAGAAATTCCCTCACAGACATGTCCAGAGGTTTGGTTCTAAGGTCGTTCTACATTTTGTCAAGAAACAGTATTAGTTGCCATACCCCATGTTCCCACAACCTCTTCTGAATGCCCTACATAGGAGAAATCATGATAAATTGACAATCACTTGCACATGAGTACTATATACAACGTAACACACCAGATTTCTAAACTCTAAGAGTAAATGCTATCTTCAAATGGCTTTTGCAGATGACTAAAACAGAAAAAAAGTACTTAAAAGCTGTTCAGAGAGCATTAGCAAAAGATATTTAATTCTTCCCCAATTTTGTAATGTGTTCTTGGCACATGAACTATTAAAGCTCATTCGCAGAGACCAAGATGTGCAGTGTGTATAAACTCTGTTCATACTTGAGGCAGAAGAGATGGGCTTCTTTTTTACAGGGTCTGCCCACTTGGATGTATCACATGAAGGAAATGTAATCTTTGATATTCCAAAAAAGATATATTTTGTAGAAATATTTGCACAAGAAATCATATACTATTAAAGAGGTTCCTGTTGGAAAGCTAGATTTTAACCTGCTTTTTGGCCCCTCTCCCAAACACAGTGGTACCTTTCCAAACCAGCCACAAAGCACAAATCAAGAGCCTAAGGAAAAGTCTCACTGTGCAATACCAGCAGATGTCTAGCAGTGTGGCAAGAACCATGCTGCTCACCAGCTCTTTGCAAGCCTTGTCTGGGGTCAGCTTCTCCTTTACCTTTGCAAATACCTCTATCTATCGATTGGTCTTGCTGTTTGAGCAGATTGATGCTGGACAGGCTGACTCCACGGGGGAAAAAGCAGAAGCTATTTGCCAGCCCAGTCAATGAGCTTAAAGAACTTTAAGCCTAAAGTGAATCCTATCATTCGACGCAGATGGGAGCTTTGTCTTGAAGTCATTTGAAAACAGGTGCCAATGGACTGGCTTGCCCTAGGATAAAGTCCACCGTCTGCTCAGCTGTCCTTTCTGCTGACAGCTTTGCAAGGCTGGGGAGATCCCTCTGAAAAGAGGGTGAAGGTTCCAAACCACGGTACTTACTATTAATATTCTACCATCTCTTACCCTTCCCCAATAAGGGGGGAGTGTTTCAAACACCAAACAAAGGATTCTTTACCAAACTATGTCAGTTAAGCACTTTAGAGGGCTGCAAGGGCCCCAAGTTAGTACTGGACAGTTCTTGTCAAAACCCTCATCACATATACAGGCAATGGGCATGATAATATGGGGGCACATGTTGGTTCCATGAAGGCTGCTTTGTCATGTGAAGCCTTGTGATTTTTTGATTTTTGCTGCAGACCCCTGTTTACTTGTAAAGTAATAGGTTTAAGTTACTTGTGATATAATAAGTAGTAATGTGAAATAATAAGTGGGTTTAAACTTACAAGTGGAGAGATCCTTTGCATTCTTACTAGAATAAATCTTTTTAAAGTTAGATTCACATCGACTTCACACTTCAAAATGGTTCGAGGGTAAATTTTGTTATGTGGCATTTCCCACAACTTAAAGAAAGAGGGGGATAGAGACAATGGGAAAGAGAGATCCTACCATTTAGCTAGGCAGAATCTCTGAGTCAAAGATTGGCCACGTTTCTGCTATTGTGGCTTTGTTGGCAATCTTAAACAAAAACTGTTTCTCAGCCAGTGCATGCAAATGTCCCTTGTTCAGAACCTCCCCAAACAGCAGGTAGAGAAGAACATGTGCCCAACAGAGACCTCATTGTTGCAGATCCTCTGTTCTGCTCTCCTTCTAGAACGATTTGGAAATTCATTTTGTTAGCAGTTAATGATAGGATACATTAGCCCTGGTTTTCTGGTCACCTTGTCCCTTACAGAATCTGACACTGCTGGTTTCCTTCACAAGAAGGGTAATGAAGAGCTTTTTTCCTCCCCTTGATATTGTTTGACCCCCAAAACTATTGATAAGAACTAAAACTCATAGAAGCCCTGTCTGGAGGAACACTCAACTAAGAATTCCATGGCTGACCCATCAGTATTTCTGCTTATAAGTTTTGAGTCCTTGCCAAGAAAATGGAGGCAAAAATGTGTGGTCCAACTTTTGGCTTATCCACCAACAATTTCCATTGCAATAAAGCTTTATTTACACAGTTCTTGTTCCCAAGCAGCTTTGTACAATGTATGATGGTCATCCAGGCTGGAAAGGATGTTTGATTTGTATCATCTCTGCATTTCATTTGAGAGAAAAAGCAGATGAAGTAAGAGCCATGCTGTAATTCCTCTCTATTCACTTCTGTTCCAAGGTGGCGATGACTCTACAGACCAGCTGTCCTTTAAGGTAGTAGCAACAGATCTCGGCCTTCCTAGTTCCTCATGTTGTGGTGACCGTTAGCCATAAGATGTTTTGTTGCTATTCATAACTGTAATTTTGCTACTGTTATGAATTGTGAGGTAAATATTTGATATTTCTGAACTGCTAGAATGGATTATATTTTCCAAAATTATTATTCATAGTTTTGTGAGATGGTTCAGAGGCTCAAGGAGCTTGCCATCAAGACGGCTAACCAGAGTCCATACCCAGGAGCCCCCATGGCGGAAGGAGAGACTCGACTCCCATGGGTTGTCTAATGGTCTCTCTACGTGTACTGCAGATGTGAACACACACTTACACCCATAGTAAATGCATAAAGAGCATTCAAAAAGTAAAAATATATTTTCCATACGTATTAACTATAACTAAAATGCAAGCTCCAAAGATAAAACCTCCACATTGTCCCCTGTTGATTTGCCAGACTTAAACAGTCAAGAAATCCCTACTGTTGGACAACTCACTGAACTAACGAATGGATGGATGGATGGATGGATGGATGGATGGATGGATGGATGGATGGATGGATGAATAAATAGATGGATGGATGGATGGATGGATGAATGGATGGATGGATGAATGAATGAATGGTGACTTCCAACTGGAAGCTAGAACACATGCCCTCACTTCCCAGTGCAGAATCACTTGCATGGCCACAGTACTTGCTTGGGGTACTGGGTGCACTCTGAACATTTTGGCTCAAGTCTTCCACCAGGGGGAGCAGGGCCACCACCCCAGTGTACAGAGGACACACGATATAAAACCATGGAAGATGCCAAAAGAGAAGACAAAGTTCCTAAGCATGGGGGCAAGGGAGGGAAAGGGATTAAAATAAAAACTGGATTGAAGAAGAGGAAGAAGGCATACAATGGCTAAAGCCAAATTAGACCTTGTTTTGCTGCTGCTTGCACACCTATTGCTGGTGAAACAGCAGAGCCTCCTGACCCAGGGAGCCTGGTCTTCTATGCAGCTGTCTCCTGGTTCCTAATGTGAGTCAGCCCTGGCACAACACAGCTCATCTCAAAGGCAGAAAGCAGAGTGACCACAGGCAACCACTCTGAAATTCTCGGTGGTCATGCTCAGAACCTATTCTGTTTGTGTCTCTGACTCCAGAGACAAGATCAGTTAGATACTGGGAGTTGTTTTTGGCCCGGCAGTAGTAGCTATGGTGACTTCACTATGAACTTTAGGCTGTGATGCTACCAAAGGAAAAAACCTAATTCTCCAGAAATGCAGCATTCCATCACAGGAGGCCACAGAAGTTACAGTCAAGGTCTCCATTTTCTTCACCATGAAAACTCAAAGTCTCCATTTTCTTCACCATGAAAACTCAAAAAAGAGAGAGAGAGAGAGAGAGAGAGAGAGAGAGAGAGAGAGAGAGAGAGAGAGCGCTAATTCTAACACATCAAAACTGTATGATTTGAAAGTATTGGTAGAGTCCTTCCTAAGCCTCTCAGCATATCAATGGGAGATTCGGCAATGGACAGCAATATACAAGAAGATTGAAAAAGACAGATGTGGCTGACTTGGTCACATCTCCTGGTCACCATCTAGAGCCTGATCAAGTCCTCTCAAAGGAAATATAAATCATTAGACTTCACAGGCCTCATAATTAAAAATAAACCAACCAACAAACAAAAATACCTACAAAAAAAAAAAAAAACCAAACAAACAAAAATCCCACAAAAACCAGAGTTATCTCACACTAAAGGAACAGGACTTAAGTTTACTTTAGCTAATGAGGCCTTGGAGAGTCAGCGATCCTCCCAAGACTGCTGATGCACGCAGGGCAGCAGAAGAAACTGCATTTCAGCAGGAGTTCCACCCTACCAGGCGCCACATGGAATGGGACAAACCTGCAGATCCAGCTGGGGACATTCCTGGGAGCCTGGTCATGGGTATAACCGCCAAGCAAGCATGAATCAGAACGCTCCAAGAGGCGCCCACAGAAATCTTCCAGGTCTATTTAAGGTAGTGATCAGAGCCAATGAAAAGTTATATATAATTCTAGAAAGAAGCAAAGCCAGCAAATCCAGATGCACAATGATGTGTTCCTATGGGGTCAGGCAACCATCCGTGCATCCTTAGGTTGCCCACTGTATCCTGCCATGTTCCTAGTACCTGGCCCACATCAGCAACTTACAGATCCTCCCTTTAGGCTTATCTACAAAGAAACCAGAGACTTAGCCTCTTTGTGTAAAGCTGCCACCAGAACACAGGCTAACCTAGTGAACTGCTATAACTAACTGAACCCATTCCAACACTTGGGCATTTTGCACACAAGGTGACAACTCTCAATTTCAGTCTTACTCCTCCAAGCAGAAAGGTTTTCACAAGTGCTTAAACACACACACACACACACACACACACACACACACACACACACACACACACACAACATGAGAGCATGCACAAACAATACTAAAACTATCCAACTATCCAGAAGAGGTTATATGTACACATATATTTATATAAATAAATATATATATTTAACATACATATATCAAATCACCAAAGAGGAGATTATGAATTTGAAAGGGAGACATGGGGAAGGGACAGAAAGCAGAGAGGGGTGGAAATGATGTAAATTCAGGACCCATTTATGGAATTCTCAAAAAGTTATTTAAAAGCCTGAACTGTTTAAAGTAAAAATAAACCAAAACTAGAACCAACGCCAACCAAGCGAAGCACCCCGCATAGATGAGGCAGAGAAGGTGTTAACTCCGAAGCAGGCTGAAGGTGGTCAGCTACATTACACCAGCCCTGGGGAGAAGTGTTCCCAATGACTGTGGAGAAATCTTCTGCCGGGTGCTGTAAACAATGAGCCTTGTCAAATTTTTCTGATTTTTCATTATAGGGAACTTTACGTGTCGCAATACTTCAGGCGTAGAGCCTGGATGGGAAACAGAGTGGCACAGTGATCCCCAGCAATGGTAAATCAAGTGCTCTGTCTGGCAGGAACATTAGCCTGAGAAGTGCTTGGGCTGATGTCATTTGTGAAACAGGGTAATACGTCTATTTAAATTCATGGGAAAAAACAATTGATTTTATTTCCTACCATCTACTTTTTTGAGGTCAAAAGGAAAATATTTCTTATGCCTTTTAAAAGAAATAGCATTCATTACACTCTCGGAAAACAATAAGCTGCACTACAGTAAACATCTCCACTGGCGTACCAGGAAGAGCTGTTGTTAGACATCTGGCTGTGAAAGGGTCACATCAGCTCAAATGAATCATTAAGGTGGAACAGGGCTCCCCGTTGGCTCCCGCACAAGCTGTGGCAGTGCTCTCGCTCTATGTTCAACTCAAGGTCAGGGGAGACACATTCTTCAGCTACCTGATAGCTAGTGGGCTAACAACAGAATGTTCCCAAAGAGGGTATCCAGGCAATTTACCAGTCAAAGCCACCGCACTCATGGAGAGATGCTCTTTTCTTCTCCCAGTAATCACGTACTAGCATCGTTTAAAAAGATCTGCTCTGAGAAAACTCAAGCAGAAGCTAATCTAAGTATCAGCTAAAGCGATAGGCTACAAGACAAAATTATAGGATAGTCTATTGGTAGGGAGTGTGTTTTATATTATGTTTCATATCATATATTGTGTATATGTGTAGTGAATATATACAAGAAAATGGTGGAAGAATATATTAGTAGGAGTTAACTATGACTAACTTTTCAATTACACTTACTAAGGAATAATAACATGTTCTTTTTCTTTTCACTCTTTCTTTCTTTCTTCCTCCCTCCCTCCCTTTCTTCCTTCCTTTTCTTCCTTCCTTCCTTTCCTTCCTTCCTTCCTTCCTTCCTTCCTTCCTTCCTTCCTTCCTTCCTTCCTTCCTTCCTTCCTTCCTTCCTTCCTTTCACAGGGTTTCTCATTGGCCTGGTAGACCCATCTGTCTCCTTTAAGAGGTAACGTTAAGAGGTGACAGAATTGGTGAGGTTTAGATAACAATTTTAGCCTTGCTGCTTACGAGGTATGGCACTAGGTAGGTTGTTTATTATCTCCTAACTTCAGTGCGCTCATTTTAAAAATAAGGATTAAAATAGAGCCCACCTCACCTCACGGAACTCCCGTAAAGCTTACAGGAGACTCTACTGGCGCTGTGCGTCACTGTCCTATAGCAGAAACCCGTGCGTATGGTGCATATTGATTACTTGGTTATTTTATTACTGTTCCTTCCACTATCCCTGAAGCCTTGGGAAACATCCCCACACCAAAGCACATTTTGGACCCAACAACAGGACATATACAAAAGAGTCACCTGAGATAGAAGAGGGCACACAGGCAGCAGGAAAAGGTTACAGTAACGCACAGCCAAGCCATAGCCTTATATCCTAAGCCCTACCCCAAAGCAGTCTAGTGTTCACTTCAGGAAAAGGAAATGTTTAGATTCTTCATCTCAAAGGTTCAAGGATTTTGCTGAGATCCTGGAATGAAATCAGACACCTGCATTTTGTTCTCTGAGTTTTACGAGGAATGGGTCATTTATCTGAGGCAGTTTCAAAAACTGAATAGAGAAGACCAGCCCCCATTATAATTTCACTGTTTGAATTTTTATGTATTTTAATTTTGTGCTACCCTTTTATTAATTAAATATGTTCTCTTATGGTTCCATACTTGCTTGCCGTGCATTCTGAAGACTCTCCATCCCCCATCCCCACATACCTATTTCCTGTCCTGTCGGCTCTCATTCTCCCTACGAATTTCCTGCACCTTTAAATTTCAACCTGTGTTTTCTCTCTTTGAAGCTCACTGGCGCTTTAGTGAAAAGGCACACCTGTAGTTCTTGAATGTGCCTCTCCAACCCTACTGAGTGATGAAAATCCTTTCCCTTTCCTTCATCCCACTGGAAGGCATGATTTGAGGGGACCTGAGAAAAGACACTTAGTAAGTAAAGAGTCTGAACAAGAACACATGTGAGTTAAACACACAGAGGGCTTAGTAACCACAGATGCTTATCTCTACACGGGATTTGGTTGTCAGAGACGCTGGCATGAGAATACGTTCATTAACAAACAAATGTAATTTACCTTTATGCTCCCAAGTCTGTCACACATGCCAAGAGGTGGATAGATCTGTCTTTTGTGGGAAGTTCCCAAATGTTTTGATTGAAATAGAGCATCTCATTTAACTCTCATTCCCAGGATGAATTCACAATTCATATACTTAATGATGACTGAATTGAAAACATGTCTGTTGTCTTTGGACAAGTACATGTATATCTTCCATGCTGAAATATTGGCTTCATGAACTTTGGCCAATAGGACAATTACAATGTATGTTCCCATGTGTCTTTATGTGCACCTACATGGTATGTGTGTATGCATGTATGTGAATTGTATAAAATATGTATGGATTATAGATTACTGAGAAATCTCAGGTTCAGTGAACGAGTTCTCAAATTTCATGTCTGCTGCCTGGGATAACAGCATGTGATGGCCCCTAAACTAGAGAAGGCCATTTGCACATAACCGTCTCTGAAAGAAGAATGGACAGTGTGGGTTCACAACACGGAGTTACAGCCCACCTGTACTCCAGTGCATCTCACTCCGTTCACTGTGACATCTAGCCAAGAGTGAGAAAACTGCTCTTCTCTTTCTTGATGTCCAACTTCAAAAACAGTTTTGGAACAGTTACTGAAAAGCCCTGAAACTCTGTACACATTATTGTGTTTAATTCTCACCACTCCTTGACATTAGTTAGCCCCCGAAGTTCCTCAGCTTACACCGAGATACTTCTTTTGTACATGGCCAACGAGAGGCAGAGCAGGAGCAATAGGTCAAATACTTTGGTATTTAAAACTCAGTTTTTAGCTGGGGCTAGGAAGATGACTCAGTGGTTAAGAGATCATGCTGCTATTTCGGAGGACCTGAGTTTGTATGTTAGGACCCAGGCATGCTAGCTGGCCGGACCACCACTACCTGTATCTCCAGTTCTATAAGATCTGCTGCCCTCTTCTGGACACCATGGGAATATGCACTAACATGTACACATACTCCCACACATATACCACATATATATCATCAAAATAAATCTTAAGACCTCGTTTCTCCCACTAGCCACTGAAGACCTTCCCCAGTACTCTGGTTTTCTTTTAACCAAGATCAAAACTACAATCATTTTCTTAACCCTCATTATCTCTTTAATTTTCCCAAACAAAATTAAAAGTCAAAAAAACAGTAAGTAAGAAATCACATGTAAAACTTGCCGAAGAGAGTTCTGCTTCCAGAGCATGGGGGTAGGGGTGGGGAGCCACAAGGTAGCAACTATGGCCTGCATACATCAGTTTACATTGTTTGCCTCTTCTGTTCCAAGAGCCATTTCCCCAATTCTCTTTGAGCCTTTTCGGGAACAGATGGGCTACTGAGAGTTATCAGTTCTATCGACACATCTGGAGCCTCACAGGGTTGCAGAAATACCGATCTACAGAATACATTCTCCCAGGGTTGCAGAACCTTCCTCACATCCCAAGATTTTGCATTAGTGCAGTGTATTTTAAACCACGATGTCATTTTGTATTTTGGCAAAAGACATGCTTCATACTTGTAGAACACCGACCCTCGTGCTGTCTTGGCAAACACAAACACACCAGAAGATTGTATTAGGGTTTCAGAACTATTTATCTTGCTTTCTCATAAAGAAAGAAAGCAAGCTAGAAAGAAACGCATTGTTGTTCTCCTCTTTCCTCGCTGAGGATGAAGGGCTGCCTTCTTCACGAGTCCCCAAGTTACGAGTAGAATGGCCTCGTTACCTTAGCTACTACTCAATGATCACCACGCTGCCCCAAGGCCACATTTGAGTAAAACAATAGACGTCTCTAGAGTATCATGTTGTGTGAGCAGAAGTTTACAGAATTATAATGTTTGTTCACAAAGATAAATAGAAAGAAAATTCATATCTCCAATGAAGTATTGTTCTCATTTAGGTGTTTTGTAACTCCACAGTATGTATCTGTCCAACGGGGCCCAAAGATGTCTAGAAAGAACTAAAATCACATTATACAGAATAAAGGATTCAATCTGCTATCCATAGAGAAGGAGCTCAACTTGTCCCATGATCTTTCCCCTCACAAAGACTTTTTTTGTAAGCTGGCACAGAGATAATAAATAAATAAATGCATATTCTAAAATATGCATTAAAAACTCCATAATTCCAGCCCTGCAGAACTAGTTTTCCATAATGACCTGCAAGTTTTCTATTTTACATAATAGTTGTCTGGAGTTATTCTGTTTACATCCCCTCAAAAACTTCCGGCCTTTAAAAATTTCAGTAGCTTCTAATAAATTCCTAGAGTTGTAAAATCATCACTGTCATCTCATTTTGGAGCCTTTTTTTATCAACTTCCATGGCCACCAACAATCAGTGATAGGCTAGTCTCCCTCCCTAAGCCTTGGCTTTAAGTAATAGTTGTTTTCTCTGTGTAGATATGACTACTGAGGATGTTTGATATAAACATACTAACATACTACACAGTCCTTTATACATAGCTTCTTTGATTGCACATAAAGTTTTCAAGGCTCCTTTAGCTGCACTCCATTCTTTAATGGATACAGAATATTCCATCAGATAACCCTTTATTTATCTAATCACTAGTTGATGAGTATTTGATTTGTTTCTACTGATTTTTTGTTTGTCTGCTACAGTCCAACTGCTGTGAATCATGCTGCAATGAGTACTGTGTACGACTCTGCGTGGATACATGTAAAACACCTAATTTAAAAAATGAGAACTTCAATCCTTAGCAAAGAAACAAATGAAAATTATTCAATAGCCCGGAGAGGGAAGGTGCTACAGGTCAGAACTGTGATGGGAGCAGAGCAGAGCTGGGTACCAGTAACATCAAGTGCTTAGGAAGTGTGGGAACATAGTGGGGTCCAGCTTACAATATCCAAGCAGTGACTCCTCTGGCTTCTTCCACCTGCTACAGAGATCTCTTGGACCTTGAACCCAAGTGCATACATCCAAAAGGGATCAAAGGCCACTCACTGCTAAGCAGTGTTGCTAAGTAGTGTCTAAGGACTGTGAGGGACGACCCAGAACTCTATTTTGTTCCTGTAGAAAGGACTTTAGCTGAGCTGAAAGACGGCTAGGGACAAGTAGCACGGTGGCAATTCTTGTTCTCTTTTCACGAGTAGAGCTACATTTACATTAGTACATCTTTCCAAATAGATGAATCGGAGGTGAAACTTCCTCATTCATTATAAATGATCTTCTCCACACTAGAAACGTTAGAGCGGCCATGCCAACTGACTTGATGGCTAACGTCAATGTTAATTTATAGTCAGATGTGTGTGTTTTCCAACTCACCTCCCCTGGCCAAAGAACAGCTTCAGTCCACTGTGCATTTAGGCTGCTGGGTCTGCGATTTCTGCAGTGAACTATTGGCTACTTCACCATGCTAATGTGTTTGGGTTTCACTTGGGTGGAAGAAAATAGGTTATTTTGTTCCAGGTTGTTCAAGTGTTTACTCTTAATTCCTAAATAAGGGAGCAGTAAAATGTATAACCAAAAAAAAAAGTATCTGATACAAAATTTAGGAACATAGGAATGGCCATGGAAGCAGTATCAGATTCTGTATCCTTGAACAAGTAATCCTTTTAGTGGTTAATGTAATTCACCTTTTCGTGTTCTTCCTACCTCTGCAAAGAACCCTCGGTATCCCCCACCATCTGCCATAACAAAGCTAAAACAAGACCTACTCATGGCCTCTACATAAATCTCCAAACATATCCCCAAAAGATGTCAGGAATAAACCTGAATTTGAGTTTAGAGATCCCGAGAAAAGAAGGCATCAGAAGGAGAAATGGACACACACAAGAAGTTGAAGCCCCAGCCTCTACCAACTTAGAGTTCCTGAGACAATCAAGCCAAACCATAGTCTTGTTGTTGTTGTTGTTGTTGTTGTTGTTGTTGTTGTTGTTTAAGAAGCCATGTGAACAACAATGCCAACCAACCAGAGCTTCTAGGCACTAAGCCACTACCCAAAGACTATACATGGACTGACCCTGGGCTCTAACTGAATAGGGAGCAATGAATATCCTAGTAAGAGCACCAGTGGAAGGGGAAGCTCTTGGTCCTGCCAAGACTGAACCGCCAGTGAACGTGATTGTTTCGGGGAGGGTGGTAATGGGGCGAGGAGGGGGAGGGGTTGGGGGGTGTTAGTCCGGAAACCGGGAAAGGGAATAACAATCGAAATGTAAATAAGAAATATCCAAGTTAATAAAGATGGAAAAAAAAAAAGAAGTCTTGGACTTACAAAAAAATTGAAATTCATTAAATTGCTAGAAGAAAATAAAAATCAAAGTAAGAACGTTTGTGCAATAAACACATGAAATCTAATTAAGGACTGCATGATAGTTTTATGAGATCCATTCTTCCTCATTCATTTGTACCATACTTTGGGGTTTAATGTGTCAGGTCAGTCAGGGGCAGAGAAAGAACTCCGTTCAAGTCAGACCAGAGTAGAAAAACATGACTTTTTCAGTGCAGTGCAATGGGGCAGTGGGTGTGGCTGCGAGGGAAGAAGCAGCCCCCGGGAATGGTGAGCCATGGCTGTTTTTATGTGGTTTCTGTGATGCACAGGTAGGACGGAAGCCCAGCAGATCTGACTGGTTGATGCTTGGATTTGGCTCTGGGAAGGAGCCATGGTGGTGGTGAGAAACAATACTTAAGAGTGAATTGTTTGTTTTAAGTGGTAACATGGAGCTGTCCAGAGACTGATTTGTGTCCTGGCACCAGAACAGTTTAGCAGTCTGAAATGGGAGTGCCAAGAAAGTTCCCAGCCCTTGCAGCTCTCAGTCACACCATTCCTGAAGCACCCCTCAGCCTTGCCTGTTCCCCTTGAGGCCGTAACAATGTGGCCTGCAAAGTAAAAACTAATTGTTATCAGCCTTTATAGAAGAAGTTGGGGGAGGGTCTCCTATCTAACTTAGCAAAAGTGTCTATTTGTTCCTTCTCCAAAATGGATGTCAATGAGGAGAGGTTTATTCAGCAGCCACTGTCACTGAATAGTAGGTGGGAGGTGTGTGTTTGTGGAGGGAGGTCGTTTGTATTGGATTCCTGCTACAGAAGCAGAAAGAAATACTGGGCACACCAACCAAGTTTACTGGGCTGAGAGTTTCTGCCGACAGATGATTTGTCTCTTTTATAAATTTGTTTCAAGCAACACAGCTTATCAGTGAACACAAGAACACATTAGTTGTCCATGAATTAGCATTTAGTACAATTATCTACAAAAGAGACAAGAAATCCATTTACAATTCAAATCTTCTGCACTCCATTTAGCCTGTAACTTTTTTTTTCAAGTAACAAACACATCCAGGAACACCAGATAACCATTTCTTATCATTTTAGACACCATCTTTCTATATATGTATATATATATATATCAAGAAATACTCTTATAAAGCTAGATTAAGAAAAAAAAGTGTATACCCCTATGACAATATAATAAACTAGGAATAGCAAGAATAAGATTAGCTATAACAAGAGCAAACAGGGAGAATCAAATCTAGTTGTTAAATACTTGGGTCAAGAAGAAAATAAAAATAAAAATGGAAAAAAGCAATACAGAAAAGTAATGATGATTTTTTTCTTAAAGCAAAGCTTTACGTATCCCAGCCAAAGATATACCAAATAAAGGTGAATGAGAAGGTTCAAGGATCACTTATTCTAGAGAAATAAAACAAACGAACTAACTAACAAATAAACAGATTCCAACCCTCTTCTTCCAAGGCCAGACAGTTTAAGTCAAAAAAGTCAACCAAGCGCACCTGAAGAACCCATGCATGTGCTCAGAGCTAAGGTCCTCTGTCTTGAGACCATGTCCAGGCTGGAGGACACTGGCTGAAGAAATGTCCCTGTGTTAACAAGCTAGTAAAGGCAAGAATGGCAAAGCACCCCCGGAAAAGAGGCATGATGAGAAGCGAGCAAAAACTCGAGTCATTGAAGCATTTATATGCCAGAAAAGCAACAAAAATAAAAATAAAAATTGACTTTAAAGCGAGAATTTTAACATTCATGGGTGATGTCACGAAGCGGGGAGGAGAAAGAAAAAGAGAGGACAAAAGGCTAATGACAAAGAGAAGGTGATAATGAAAAAGGAACGAATGGCTGACTATCATAAAGGGCCAATTAAAAATCTTAGACATGACTGACAGGCTCGCAGAAGCGGAAGCACAAGATAAGGATCCTTATTTGATACTAAGCTGATGTGATGTTTCTGAACTGATGGAATAAGTTGAGACACTAGCTGACAAAATAAAGAGGGTGGGCAAATTAAAAATAAATAAAAGGAGTGGCAGGCAGTGGGGCGAAAGTAAGGCAGGGAGAAAGGGAGGCAACAAGGTAGTGATGTGGCGGATACTGTCTCACAATTCAGGCTCCGTCCCGTGCCTCCTGGGGACATGTTCACTGGGAGTATTTCAAGCCTGTCGTTTGTAAACAGCTGCTGTAGGGTGAGGGCTAGGGACTGACGCAAGAGCAGAATCAGGGCTAATGAATAGGAACCCTGAGCCTACCTGGCTCCCCAACACTAGCTAAAGCATTAGGATGTAGAGTTTCACTAGTTGGATGTGTTAAGCAGCCACTCCCTGCGAGCTCATTTAGTTCATTTCCTTACCTCTATCCTGAACTTGCCAGGGAATGCAGGGGCTTGTGTTGCTGGCCTGGCTCAAAACTGATGTGCAGAAAACATGTTTCTGACCAGGTTTTAGCCATCTAAATGTCACCTTGTTTACTTTGGGTCTAATAATCAACCAGATATGATTTAGTTCCGAGGAGGGAATCAGGAAACTGGTTACAGGATTCAAATGGTTTCCACATCCCAGAGTAAGAATTAGAACTCTCTTGACAAAGCTAAGTTTTCTGTTAAAGAATTTTCCCTCAAACACCTTAGCTGAGCCCTCATTCCTCACAGAGCTGCTTAGGATCTGTGATTTGGTTTTAATGGCTACGTTTAGTGTACGTGTAGAATGATGGTCTATAGTTCTTTTATAAAGATTTATTTTTGAGGGAGGGAGGGGGGGGGGAGAGAGAGAGAGAGAGAGAGAGAGAGAGAAGAGAGAGAGAGAGAGAGACAGAGACAGAGAGAGGCAGAGAGACAGAGACAGAGAGAGTCGGAGTGTGACCCTACGAGAAGGATACGTGTGTGGAGAGGACAGGTGCCTGGGGAGGCCAGAGGTGTCTGCTCCCCTTGAGGCTGAAGTTCCATAGGGCCATGAGCTACCTTAGGTGGGAGCTGGAAACTGCACGGGTCCATTCCTAGAGCAGTAGAGAATACTCTTAACTGTGAAACCCTTGCTCCAGCCCAACGCTGGCCTAAATTTTTACCAAACTATGTTCATGTTTAAATACTTTGTTCTTTCTATTTTTTTTTTCTTAAACCAGTCAATATAAATGCCAAGACACAGAGAGGTTCAGGTGGTTAGGGATTGATGGAAAGACCAGATGGCAAGCCAATGGGGTTTAGGAGCCAGGAATCCGGGCAGCAGGCCGCTTCCAATCTGAGAGTACCTGGAGGAAATGTCACCTGCACAGCCCCTACCCCAGCCGAAAGGAACTTTAAGACCTTTGTTTAAGGCTGGAAAAAAAAAAAAAAAAAAAAAAAAAGAGCCAACTCCAGACCCGCAGAATCACCTACCTCAAATGAGCAAACCGAGTTTCAGACAGATTGAAACCAGCCCCCTTTCTGCAGCTGGAGCAAGCAAACCATGCTTCAGTGCCCACATGTGCTCTGTGGGTGGGCGCATGTGCACACAGGTGTGCCCCTCTGTGAGTTATAGCCGCCAGTGTTTCTTTAAGGCAAGCCTTATCACATTTGCAATTTACAGTTCACGAAAAGGGGACCTCTTGGAAAATTAAATATGGATGAAATAATATTCCTAAGGAACATTTCCACACACCTGACCAAAAAAAAAAAAAAAGGCCATTATTATTCTTGACATTACACAAGGGTAGAATTTATTACGATCTGCGGGAATAATGAGCTGGCAGAATTAGGAAAGACTCAACCTCCCTTCGTTTTGATCAGGTACTAATCTATACTTGTGGGGGGAAAGAAAATAAACACAGCCGCATTCTTAATCAGCTGGTACAAAAGCCAGACTACCACGTAAATAAACCAATGTGTGCAAACAGGAGAAATACTCGCGGCTTGAAAACCCACTTAGGAGGCAAAACAACGCAGACTTTTTGGGAAGCGTAACAAAGGTGAAGGCTCACGGGGAACACGATACGAAGGGTGACTGCAGAACTTGGTGAAGGAGTTTAGCACAGCCCTTGGGGAAGGATAACACTCCAGCACGGTAACTATTATTAATTAATCACATTTTCCTTCAAAGGGATCTTAGAAAATTTCATTTTTGCCTAAAGAGCATAAATCCAGTCAAACAAAGTGGAGAAACTGGATAATCAGGAACAGGAGGTGGGGGTGCATGGGCGGGGGGGGGCAGGACAAAGCGTGACAGTGGGACTTAAGGAGAAATACACAATGCAACCATAATTTAGAAAAGATCACAGAGGAGCCAAGTTGAGTATGGGAAGAAGCAGAGTGCGAACATAATGAAGGAAAGTAATGAAGCCATTAAAACCAAGGTCACACACTCGGCGGCGCTAACAACTCACAGGGGGACCGGGGCCGTTACCAAGGAATTGGCTGCCCCTGTCATATTTCATTTTAAAGGTTTTTTTTTTTTTATACTTATTCAAACTTCATGGTAGTGCCACAACATTGGAGACTTAGGAATGCAAGTAGGGTCACCCAAAAATATGCTGGTAGTTGGTAAGTGCCCCAGAGTGGAGAAAGAACGATTCCAACTCATAGAGAAGCCGGCGGAAGCTTCCCTGAGGTCTTCGCTAAAGGTGTAGGTTTGCCTCTCGAGCTATACCCTGAGCTGGGCTTCACTAACTTTAATAGGTGCAGGTCGATTTCTGAGGCCAGGGCAGTATGACAAGCAAAGAAGTGATCCTGTTTCGTGTATTCTGTTTTCCAAACTCGTATCAGTGCAAAAGCCGGAACTCACAGTCCAGGGCTGGTCTGTAGGCACCGCACGGTGTGAGAATCAGCATAGCCACTCCCACGATGATGTCAGAGAGTAAAATACCTTGTGAGGACGCGGCTAGTATGTCTACCAACCACAACAGGCAGAGCAGAAAGTGGTCTGCTGAGGGTGAAAAGGGGTGCGGTTTTGTCTGTTGTTCATGGACAGGTGTGCAAAATCCAGAAAAACCCTCCCTTGCGGGAAGCCTGGGGAAAGATGCCCTCTTGGTTCGTTGAGGACTTTGTTCATTTGAATTCCTGTCAGCCAGCAGAAGGGGTCACTATTAACAGAATTAACATTAATGTGGTTAAGCTACTGGATCAGCAAAGTCTGTGGCTGAGGTAACAGGATAATCGTCGTCTGCGGCCACGGGGCAGCACACTTAAGAGAAACAACTCAAACCTTAGTACCGCCTCCACTTCCCAGTGGATGAAGACATTTGTTCTTCTCCTTAGTGCCCTCCCTCCTTCTCCTCATGGTTTCTGGATTCCCTCATCCATCCTCCTCCAAGGCCATGTGTATCTCATTTCCATGGTCAGCCTATGAAAATGGATGTTGTTTTGCATCTCAGCAGTTAGAGCCATAGGCTTACAACCAAGCTACCGAGGTCCTCCTTACCAAGTTAAGTTTGAGCTTGGAAAAAGTTATGTCACTGTGCCTCAGTTTCCTATTAATGAAATTTATTAAATGAAAGGGAAACAACATCCCTCTCCCCTTTAGGGTTGTTTGGGGACCCGGAGGCTGTTTTGGACAACTATTTGTAATATGCATAAAAGAATGTCCCACTGGACTTACTGCCGTCACGGGGAAGGGATGCAGCTTCCACATGCATGTTGATTCCTGGAGACAATGGACCTATTCAACAGCTCTAATCGTCTCCAGGAACCTGAGCACTGTCCAGTCATTTCTCTCTTCCTCCCATTCCCACGCCCACCGGCCTGTCTGGCAATGTCCCCCTGAACAGTCCTCGAGTGCTCTGAGCCCAGTGTACAAACTCAAATGGGAATAGAGTGTCGTAGGCTTTTGCCGTGTTCCAGTTCTTTGTTCCAAGCCACCATTTCCGAGCTAATGTATCTCCCCAAGGAGGTTTTATCTCACCAGCCTAATTAAAGGAGCCTCTCCTCCCAGACCCCTGACAGAGCCAGTCATTCCTTATCTCAGGATCCCGGTTAGTGTCTCCGAAGCAAGAGCACCCCAGCTCAGGTTATCACTCCCTCATTTGTTTACTTGATTATCTGGTCTTCTACCGGAATGAAATTCTGTGAGAACATTCCTGTTGATTTCCAGAACCCAGACCACTCCCTGCCTCAGCACAACCCCGGCATCTATTAAACCAAACATTATACCCAGGCCTTCCTTTACATCATTTTATCTTCACAGCACTCTTTTTTAAAATTTGCTTTTATTTACATGTATGTGTATGTATCTGTGTGAGTGTATTGCCATGTGTGTGGGTGGCTATGAAGGCAAGAGGAGAGCAAGTCGATCCCACAGAGCTAGAGTTAGAGGTAGTTGTGAGACATCAACAGGGTCCCGAGCGCTGAACTAGGGTTCTCTGGAAAGCAGGAAGTGCTCTTAAACACTGAGCCACATCTCCATCCCCCACAACATAGTCTCAAAAGCAGGTACGGAAGACAAGCAGCATCAAGATCAGTCACGGAGTGGCATGAGGGCTGGGCTGTGAACCTGGCCCAGTAGTGTTAGAACGTTGACCCTCCCGCACGTTCATCTAACCAGTTACCAAACTTCCATTTAGCTTCCTTGAGACCTAGGGTTTTCATCTGTAAAATGAGGTTAATTAGTAACAACCATCCTGTTTCAAGGATTAGAGGGAAAAGGGACTCAAAAATCATTTGCTAGTATGGCTTATTGGGCTGTTTCCAATCTCTTGAGAAGACATTTGTTAGCTCAGCGTATTTTGCTCAGAAGCCTCTAGGATATTTCAGGACTCCTTGGAGGAGTGGGTGCTCCTCTGTGTAGTTGCTTCAATATGGGCTCTGGTATTCATGAAACTACACCCAGTTACAGGATGACACGGTCACTCATATGCTCAGTGTGGTAGGCCCTCGACTTCCCTGTGATGAGAGCTGGTAAACAGACCTTAGACCCATAGCCTGTGTGTGTTACACACAGACACACAGACACAGACACAGACACACACAGACACACACACACACACACACACACAGAGACAGAGACAGAGACAAAGACACAGAGAGAGACACAGAGAGACACAGAGAGACAGAAAGAGACAGAGAAAGACACAGAGAGAGAGAGAGAGAGAGAGAGAGAGAGAGAGAGAGAGAGAGAGAGAGAGAGACATGCATACTAGCATTTTTCCAGGAATGGGGATGGACAGAGCTGTATAAGGTTATTGTGCAGAGAGAAGGGTATAGTGAATGAGTGAATGATTGGTGATTGATTGGTTTTACCTTACAGGGAAAACTCAATGACAACACAAATTCCCAAATGAGCACCCTGTTAATACTGTTTGATGAGGGATCAGCTATACAGTTCCTCCTCTGTCTTATTTGCATTGTAAAATTATTATTGTTTGCTAGGACCTGAGCAAAATATCAAAATCCAGTCCCTCTCTGCATTCAAGGTTATCAGAAAGATCTCCATGGTCCCATTTTCTGTCAGCACTGTAACAGCTTGAAGAAGAGAAATATGAAAATAATGCATAATTCAAACCCAGATACTAGCTACCTTATTTATAAATCACTCATACAAAAATACACCAATGTCTGCATTTGAAGCAAATACAATTTATTATTAAAGATTTCTCTTTGTTTAGAGAAGGTGCCAGAAACATTCTTGTCAAGAGACCCAGAGAAGAGTTATCTGAGAGCCAACAGCAGATATTATTGCTGTTCTTCCACATTCCAGTATGTTCCTTGATTTTGGTTTTCTGAAATAGGGCTAACCTTGGAGATGAGACTAGCTTTATAGATGAGGCATATAGCTGAGGCTAACCTTGAACCTCTGGTCCTCCTGCTTCCACCTCCCAGACCTAGAATTGCAAGTATGAATTTTAAATTACAGTGTAAGTGTCCAGAGTCCCTCATTAAGTCAACTTTTAGCCTATTAGTCATAGACTGGGGAAGTGTTGGTGGAGCCAAGACCTGTGGGACATAGAACCCAGATAGAGGGCAGAGAACAGAGGGTCTGGCCCGGAAAAGGGATGAGACACTCTCACCCAAGTCTCGAAAGCTTTGGTCTCCTCATGAAGCAATGGTTCAGCAAATGAAAAACCTTTTTCATCTTGGGAAGACCAAGAGGAACACCTCACCCCAGTTCTGTGGGGAAGACCCCAGATCTGGCTATTTCACAACATCTCTATCATAACGCCTGGCTAGCAAAGACCTCAGTCTAACTTCTGCCTTCGGTAAAATTCGTACCAAATGGCTAAGCTTTCTTCTCTATCCAGATATCCAAATCCATTCCTCACCCCTTTCCTTAAAGCTGCCCTTGTTCTTCATAGTGACTGAGTCCATCATTAGCTATCAGATGAGAGGTCACCTGGACACCCCAAGTCACCTTATTCAGTCCTCTGGACTGCTGTTCTAACTTCCTGAAGAGGACCCCTTTTTCTCTGTGTCTGAAGCAGCATGGGACAAGACAAGGCATATCTGCTTTGAATGCTTAATGTATTCTTAAACTCCACGGGCCTAGCAACAATGGTGGCAGCTTGCAGGTGTGTTTGTGTGGGAGCATGTGCCAGAGGGCATCTCCAGCTGAGAAGCACAACAGTGGCTTCCAATTGGTCTGGAAGACCATGTAAAGGCAGACCACCAGCAGAAGGTAATGACTCCAAGGCCTGCAAGCCACAGAGGGATTCCTGACGTTCCCAGCAGCCTGCACTGAGCCAAGAGTTATTGTTCCTTTGCTTGGATCCCATCTGTTTTTTTTCCTTTCTTTCTTTTTTTTTCTTTCTTTTTTTGCTTGTAAGTGAAAGGAGGGGAAATGATCCCTCTGGGCAGAAAGAGAATGACTTCCGTGCGCCTAATGGTGTCCCTGGGTTCTTATTGGGTCTCCCTTGAACATAAGTTCGTCCCTAATGTCCCACCTAGAGAAAAGAGATTGGGCACTTGCAGACTTTCAAAGGCAGGCTGAAGAATAAGGATTCTCTATCCAGCTGTGCTTCACAGGACCATAAACTTTAAAGGGGCTGTAGGAGCTTCAGTACAGAGTTGCCTTGCAATTATGGGAAGGAGGGGGACAGAGGAGGGTTAGAGGAGGGTTAGGATGTGAACCAAATCTGAGGGGGAAAAAACATTCCCTTTCCAGTTGTTTCAACAGCAAAGCTTCTTGTATCGTCTCTTCTTGCTTTGTTTGTTTTGTTCTGATGGGCTACTGATAGTAAGTGGCTTAAGCCGCCCTGGAGTTCAACTTCTTGCTTACAAGAAGGCCTACCACCCAGGGCTAAGCATTCATCAAGTGGGCCTTCATGTGGCACAAAGAAAAACCCCATAGCATCTTGTTTCAGTTTGCCATCCATTGTAACCGTGCTTCATGGCCTTTAAACGGGAGCTGGAGCACTTGGAAAGAAGACCCAGATGCGGCAGGCTGCAGTATAGATGTGATAACAATATCAACATTGGATGTCCCGAAGTATGGCCGAGCAGACTGGATAACTTCTGTTGTTTGCTATGTAATCATTCAGTCCCTGCTCGCTAGGTTTCTCATGGGCTCCCCTAAGTCTCTTCAAATTCTCTGACACACTGCGATCCTTCAGAACCTGAAGCCGTAAATGGACTTAGACATTCCAAACTCAGCATCCCTAATCTAGAAATCTGAAATCTGTCGTGTGTTTCCAAATCCATGACGAGTGCAGGTGCCAGACGCCAGAAGAGGATATCCAATCCCCTGGGGCTGAGTTAAGACACTGGTGCTGGGGACTGAACTCAGGTCCTCTGAAAGAAGAGTGCTCTCGCTCTTACCCTCTTAGCCAACCCTTCATCTCCAGCACTTCAAACTCTTAAGTCAACACAACCTATAACTGCAATAATAATAATTTAAAAACTGTTTCATGTATGTCTGGATTTGCCTCTTCGCTCTCTTGAGGAGCCCCATGCTTGTGGGTAAATTCAAGTGATCTCCACACGCGAAATTTACCCAGCTATAGAATGAAATCATAACACTGACCATCATCATCATCACCATCATCATCACAATAACAATAGCACTAATCATAGTGCTTCCTAACTGGGAAAAGCACTTAAGCACCTGTCTGTTCCTCTGCCTTCCTTTTGAAGGCTGCGTAGGACCATGGCTAAGGACTGCCTGGAATTTAACCACATTCTTTCACTTACTTGGGATATCATGGGAAAGTTCATTCCCCTATGCCTTACTGTGTTCACCTATGAAGTGCAGAGCATACAGACTCAACACCACAGGATGCCTATTACGAAGGTCCAGCATCACCACTCCTGTTTGCCCTTCATCCTCTTCTTCTTTGCCTTCCTTTAAAACAAGGTTTTGAGGGGGTACTGAGAGGAGGGGGGCTGATATTGGGAAGTAAAGTGACTAAATTAATTAATTAGCTAAAAAATAAAACACGGTCTCAGGAAACTGCACTGGGGAGCCTTAAACGTACTTGCTGTAACCTGAGAAGTCCTTCCATTTGAAGCCTGTCCACTTCAGCCTCCCAAGAGGTGAAACTGCAGGCTTGGACCACCAGGCCTGGCTCATTCCGAAGTTTAAATGTCATTAAATTGAGACCGTAGATAGGCATGAGTTACGTGCTTAAGGTGCATTATGTGTGACCACTCACAAACACACTAAAAGCTGTAGTTCCTTAAAAAAAAAGAAAAAAAAAAGAAAAAAACAAAAACAACAACAACAAAAAAAACCAAACACCATGAGTGACAACACAAGTTGTTTGAAATCATTGACAGTAAGGGAAGTATGTACCAGAAAGCTAAAAGACAGGTGTGGAAATGAAGCTTATTATTCCACTAGCAAGAATTCATAAACCAGAACTCAAGGAGGGGGATTTGGGCTGTAGCTCTGTCGGGAGAGCGCTTGCCCAGTATGCAAGTTATCTTGGGTTCCATTGCCAGTATTGCATAAACATGTCTAGTAGCACCTCTCTGTCACCCTGGGATGTGGGAGGGGAGGGACAGGAGGACACTCAAGGTCATCTTCAGGTACATAGAAAGTGTAAGACAAAGTTCGACCAGAGGCCTGTTTTTATATTATTATTATTATTATTATTATTATTATTATTATATTATTATCATTATTATCATCTTTGTTAGAACATGACACGGTAATTGATACTTTTAATGCCAGTACTCAGGAAGCTGAGGCAAGAGTAAGATAAAGTTGAGTTTGAGGATAGACTGGATGACCAAGCAAATCCAAGGCCAGCCAGGGCTACACAGTAAGAATCAAAAAGAAAATTACAACAACACAAATGAACAAAAAGAAGTCAGCCTACATCCAGGAAAGAATTCAGTGTGCACACAAGTCCTCTTTGTTCTTTGGGTCCTATGTTGCCTTTTCTTTTGAATCTCCTCATTCTTTGCCACAGTGGGAAAGAGGAGGAACTGGGTTTGGATCCTCATCCCATCGTAACCATTGCTCCCTAAGCCACAGACTTCTAAAATCATCCAGTAGCAATGCTGACCCTACCCTAACCAAATCCAAGGCCCGTGTGAGGCTCTATGTGTAAGACTTGCCAGCATCCGCTTACTCCTCACTTCATGGTGCACACGAGTTATTTACTGCCCTCAGCACCAACCCTGAGCATGGTTTCCTTGTTAAGTAATTATCTCCCTTCACCTGTGCAGCAGTCCTGCCCTCTAACCTACTTTTTTCCTCTTAGCATTTCCATCTAGACCTTCCTAGCCTCTCATGCATGCCTAATTTCCAGTTATTATAAGCTGCTATTCCCAAGGTCATAACCACAGCGATGAACTATGTCTGGTACTGGAACCCTGAGCGGCCTAAAAAACCCCACATCCAATCAAACATCTGCACAACACCATCTTGAAACCAATCATTTGGGCCGAATCTATCCCTGGTAGAAAGCACAGAAACAGTGGAGCGGGGAGCCCACGGAGCAGAGCGGCAGCAGGGTAGAATAAAAATATGTTCGAGTAAGCAACTCTCGTTCTTCCCAGCTGTTTGATCTGGGGCAAGGTACTTAACCTCTTTGAGAAGCAGTTAGCTTCTACCTTAAAATAGACATATACTCGGTGTGTGTATTTGTGTGTGTAGGGGAGAGGGTCTTTATATGGATCGGTGCCAGCTGTCCACACACTACCCCATACATACTCCACATCGTTCACCTACTCCAAATCACTTTTATTCTATTGTTTGCTTTCTTTTGGATGTTATCACTTTCATTGTCCATGCATACATGTATTTATACATGCAATGAATGTGTTTGTGTATCTGTGTACATGTATATGAACGCAAGTGTGTGTTTGTGCGCGCGCATGTGTGTGCGTGTGTGTGTGTGTGTGTGTGTGTGTGTGTGTGTGTGTGTGTGTGTGCATTGTTGTGTAGGCCAGAAGTGGATATTTGGTATCTTTCTTAATCACTCTCCACCTTGCAATTTTCAAAGATTTATTTTATTATTTATTTATGTTTTTCTCTGTGCCATGTGTGTGCAGGTTCTCAAAAAGGCCCAGAAGAAGGTGTCACCTATCTTGAAGGTCGTTATGAGTAGCATGTCTTACCCTCTGAAAGAGCAACAAGGGATCTCAACCACTGAGTCTTGACTTCAGTCCCTTCCCCTTCTCCTTGAGTCATGATCTCTCATTGACCTCAGAGCTTACTGAGTCTGAAGCTTGGCCAGTACACCCTGGGGATCCTCTGTCTTCCAGCACTGAGCTTGCAGGCACATACTATACCTGGACCCCGCCCCTCAGCCACAACCCCTCAGCATGGGTTCTGGAGATCTGAATTCAGGTTCTTATGGTTACACAGCACCTTCTTTACCCAGTGAGCCATTTCCCCAGCTCCTGTTGTCCCTTTTAAATGTACCATACAGTGTACTTCATAACTATGTTTATTACCCATTGCCAGTCTTCCACACTGGCATTTGAGCTAAATAAAATACAGGGATCTTTGACCTCCTGTTGACCATGTATCCCTGTGTCCACAGTGCAAAAACATTTCCAGGCCCACAGTAAGTGCTGAAGGGTGTGTGTTAAATGGGCGAATGTCATAATGAGTATTAATTAAGCTTTGGCTACTTGTGTTACCTTGTGATCATCCTGCCCTGGGTATAGTTGAATTTCTGCAAAAGTCCTAGTTTCCCTAAATGTTAATTCAAAGCAATTTAACTACCCCGTTTTTGCCCTCCTTCTCAGGTACTAGAAGAGCTTGGAGAGTTGAAGTCTAGTAAAGTGAAACTCGTGTTAACCTGACTTTCTTCAAGTATTTCCCTAGCTAATGTAGTCATGTGACTGACAGTAGTGTGCCCTTCTGGTACTGTGGCTGTGTTTGGAGGAAGCAAGGGAAAATAACTTGACAGTCATCAACCCCATCACTCCTTCCTTCCTTAGCCTCTGTGTTTCATGTATTCTCTACAAGCTCAAACATTTGCTCATTGCATGTCACCACGAATCACTTGGCAGAAGTGAAGGCACGCGCTCCATCGCACTAAATCTTCTCACAGGCTGTGTTGTCTTGCGTTGTTGCTCAGTAATAGAAGACTCCTCCTTTCCAGAAGTTGTGTTGACCTATTAATATGGGTCAGCCATAGTCTTACATAATAATCCATGCGAGACAAAATTATCATGAATGCTAACTAAAATATGCAAGGAGGCTTGCTTTTCCTCAGAGCCTTTGAACTTATCAACTAGTGGGGCATGCTGTCATGTAATATTAGTAAGCTCAGAGAGGACAGCTAAAAATTCTTTACTCATAGCTACCTACTGAGATTATAAGACCAAGTCAATAAAATACCATAGGCTCAGAGGAGATAATTCAGTGCAGAGAAAAAAGTCCCACTGACTGTGAAAATATCCTTTTTTATCAATCTAATGTATACATTTCACTTTGTGTGATGTTGAACTAATACACTGAAAACAAAATTCTTGGTCCCATAATAAAATAAAGTGCTAGCGACAAGAATACTTTGAATTACTTTAGGGAAGAAAAATGAATTCTCAGTTCAGTTCATCCAAATAAACATTACTACCTTCCTTTGGGGAAAATTCACTTCCTTAATGCGTGATTATCATTATTAGGCCTCTTTGTCTTCTGCCTTTTTCAAAGCCTCTCTGGCTGCTCCCTTGTAAAACAATTTGCTCTTTTTCTCCAACACAAAGCTATCTTCATTTTTCTACCCTTTCAACAGGCCTACTCTGTAGACTGCTGGTATATGCCATTCCAAAGGCACGAAAGAGAAAAATCTAGGCATGTCATGATCTTGAGCCATGGGCATTCAGTTTAGTAAATTTAAACCTGATTAATAGTTTACATGCTCCAATGTAAAAAAAAAGAAACAAGACTAATTTTTAAGCTCTCAAGGAAAAAAAATCTCGACACCATTCGAATTTAAGCCAGATGTGGGGTTTCAGGAAATGTGCGGATCAGGCAAAAATCTTGTTTCTAAACTGTTTTGCTAATTTTACGTTTTCAATAAACACTAGTCCCAATTATAGCTGTCTTTGCCCAAAGCAAAACAATAATAAGAATGTCTCCTAACACCTCCACTAAACCTCAGCAAAACAAGTCAATAAAGATATGATCTATCTATGAAAAATGGTATTGTTAGAAGCTGAGTTTCAAAACCTCATTCATATGCAGGGGTGTTAAGGGTGCATTGAAAAGCAGTGGGGGTGGGGTGAGGGTTGGGGGAGGGGCAAAAAAATGAAGGGAATGGGACACAGAAGGTTTCCATCAGGCCCCTAGGACCTACAAATGCCTATCTTTTGTCACTTATCAAGCTCAGGCCTCAGCAGATCAGACATATAGTGTAGCTTTGCACACAGATTTTGTAGTTGTTAGTAGTCATCAAGGACTTGGCTCACCTCGGTACCAGAATCAATGGATGAGAGGAAACCACATGGCCCTTGACTTTTGACTGATCATGCTGAACTCACCACGTGGTTCCAACCTCCACTCAGAATGAAGCCTCCCGGATGAACGAATTTTTCCCACAACCCCAACAACACAACAGTCTTTGGAGTATCTTCAAAGATCATAAAATGTAATTTATTCATTCTCAGTCCCCCTAATGCTTGTCTCTTGTTTGTGTCTTTCAAACAGAGGCTCATTCTGGAGCTCAGGCTGGGCTGAATCTTATGATCCTTCTTCTTCCACCCCCCTGAATTCTCAGGTTGAGAGCATGCAATCCAGTGCTCTGATTCCTAGCCCTGTCTTTTAATCCATTGCCCACGGTGATGGGGAAATAAAGGACATTCCTGTGAGACCTCCTGATTCTTCCATGGTTTGGAGTTAAGACAAGACAGTCTGGGTGTTTAGAGCTAAGCTTACAGGGGCTCTTTTCCTAATGTCTAGCTGCTTACTTCTGATGAAGCAACTTCACAAAAGCAAGCTAAGAAGCAAGATTCTGAAGAACACAGTAACCCCTGTAACCATTCATTTTGTTAAAACACTGGGACCCATGTGGAGGTGGTCGAAGTTCGGGTTTTCTTGAAAATGCTGAACAGGCCTTTCCTACGGCACCTAAAATGCAGGCTGGCCTGTACACCACGTGCTGTCGTAGGGGTCCAGTGGATAGTCTATTATCTTAATGCTATGTTAAGCCATGTCATGTGATCTCTCTGATGCCTGCTGCACGATGTCCTCATGATGGACCGTCACAGAGACTCTCTTCCCTAAAGCAGGAGGAAACCCACTTCCTAGTAAAAGGGCAGGAAAAGCAAAGCGTGGACATATTGATGTTTGTTTATTTGATGATGACAATCACAGAAGAAGACCCTGCAGGTCACCCATATCTCAAACTCACCCTCCAACCAACCTGCCAAGTCCAACCATCATTAAGGAGCCTGACACTCTCTGACCGCTGTATCCCATAAGAAAGGGTATTCCTAGAACACCAATGTGTAGATAACCACAAAGGAGGGCGGGGCGGACAAGGCAAAACTGAGCAACAAATAGCTAAAGACCTACATAAATATGAGCACCCGGAGACAGAGACATAAGTTCTGGAGGTTCACATTGAAGTAAAACATTAAAAAAAAGAAAAAAATAAAAGAAAAAAAAGAAAGAAAAAAATTAGCCCAAGTCACTAGCGTATCTTAGTTTGAGCTCTGCCTCTCAGTCCTTCCATCATTAGCCCTTACATAAGGCTTCAAACACAGTGGGATGAGAGATGAAGGAGAAACAGGAGATCAATTCATGTCCCATTACAAGTTCTCGTTGAAGGTTACCCAAAGTCCTTCAGTCCCTGAAAGATGATTCTCTCTGCTTGTCACAGAGTACCACCTGCCATGTTCTTAGTGGATCTGTTTGCAAACAAGTCAGCTTCAGGAGGAATGACTGTGTGTTTGAGGCGCTTGAAATTACTCTCTCTGCCTTAGGAAAAACTGGATTCTAAGGTCTCAGTCAAAAAGACACCTAAGGGGTTGGGGTAAGTTGGCAAAGTGCTTGCTATGCAAGCATAAAGACTCTAGTTCAAACCCCCAAGCCCCTGTAAAAAAATAAAAGCATTGATATTGTAATCCTAGTACTTGGAAGTGGAGGCAGGGGAACCATTGGGATTCACTGGCCAGCTGCCTTGGTCCAAGTGGTGAGCCCTAGATGAATGAAACTCTGCCTCAAACATACTTAGAAAACAAGTGAGAAGTGAGAAGTGAGAAGAAAACCAAAGCAGACAGCTGATTCTGCTGAATTCTCCCAACTTCCATACACAGATGCAAACATGTGTGAACATGTATCACATGTATCACATCAGTACAAACATGCACTCAAACACAGGAACATACAAAATAGCTGAGGTCTTAAGTAATCTTTAAGATTATTGTATTTGGGGCTGAAGAGATGGCTCAGCGGTTAAGAGCACGGACTGCTTGCCCAGAGGTCCTGAGTTCAATTCCCAGCAACCACATGGTGGCTCACAACCAGTTGTAGTGGGATCCGATGCCCTCTTCTGGTGTGTCTGAAGACAGCGACAGTGGACTCACATACATACGATAAACAAATCTTTTTTAAAAAATACTGTTGTGTTTTCAATTTTATTTTTGAGATTAAAATGTAATTGTACATCTGTTATATTTAAATCAGTCACACAGTCTACACTGTTACAAAGAAGATTTAAGTACAGGCAATTTACAAGTACCCACAAAAAAACTTCAAGGATAGTCATTCTGACACTCTCAGATAAAAATTTACTGTTAAGTTTCTAAATTTGTACTGAGGGTTTGATTTAAATTCTAAGTGTGGCCAGCACTCCCTGCTTTGTGTTACTGGAAGAGTTGGAAGAGGTCTGGAGTAGGTTTTGGAATTTGTCAACAAACAAATAAACAAACTTTGCTCAAAATAGATACTACTCTGTCAGTTCTGGAAGATCTAGATACCATTTGTGGAATCTGTTCAGCTTCCTGGTCCAGGAGTCTTCTGGTTCTCCTTCACAGCTGCACTAAGGGGCAGGCAGTTCCTCCCTCAGTGTCTCTCCTTTGCTCACTTCTGAAGCATCTCTTCATCACAGCAGTCTCATGAGAGCTACTACCTCACTGGCCAAGAGATCCAGTGAAATGGGATGTGTGTCTTGTGGAATAGGTGGTTGGGAACAAATTTGTCTGAATCCATCTATTACCATGCCTTGATATTTAAGATATTTATGCTAGCCATTATTGACAGGCGATGCACCTTATAAATTTTATATATAATTTGCTGAAATGTGAGAGAATAACTTTTCCAATTTTTATCAGGAAAGTAACTAGGAAAATTGTCAGAAGCCCAGATGAGCTGTTATCTCTCTTGGGGTAGGTATGAAATCAGTGAAACAAATTAGATTGGATCTTCTCAGAAAAGGAGTCCTGTCAGATGCTTTCTACTTTGAACCATGCAGCACTCTGAAGGCCTTTTGTTACTACTTTTTAAAAAAATAAGCTAAGATCCTTCTCCTAGGATCCACATAACAACAGGGAGAAAAAGTAAACCAATAAGGTAAGCTGTGGTTTAGGGAGAGACACTTTTCCCTTCCTGATAAAGGCTTAACTCAGACTCCCAACTCCTCTCGTTCAACACAATGATCAAAAGCAGAGAAGGAAAGAGTAGGGAGAAGCTGAAGACTAAATACACAGAATGAAAACGTCCAGATCCATTACACTGATGAGGACTGTATTAGGCAACCACACAAGGGAACAAATATGAGTAATAACTCCAGGACTTGATGGAGAACGAAGGAGGCAGCATGGTAAACAATGTCTCATTTGATCAGATCTCAAAACGAACACGATCTAGTCAGGGCTTCCTAGCACTGTGGGAGTAGGATAAATAGAATGATGGTCCTCGTCTAACAGACAAATTGCAGCACTGTCTTGGTTTTTACAGGACAGGTGAAATACAAGTGTGCAGACAGGCCAACGTCTATATCAGTCAAGATGGATCTTTGTCAATTTATGCTTTCACTGCCCTCTATAGATAGAAGTGCTATAGATTCCCTTGGTGTCACGGGAAGTATTGAATCACATTGAAAAACCAAAGTCTTATTCAGGGCGTTAAAAGACTTTCTGTATGGGTAGAGTTTTACAGCATGCACACAGGAATACCTATTCTGTTCACGTTACTCTGTAGACACTGTCAAGGGTTTGGGCTGACATAGTAGGATCATCATCAATAACAATACTGTACTTGTTGAGCATTTATTACATGCCAGCAATTTTTTGAATGTTTTATGTGAATGGATTCATGGACTGTGTCTCACACAGCTACAGAAGAGCAAACTGAAGAGAACAAGCTATACAGCTACTCTGTGGTAACTGGCTTGGCTCTAGAGCTGACCGTGATGCCAAGCTGTGATGTCTTCAAGGGCATCACGACAACTGCATCATGGGGGCTGCAACGGACGAGCACTATGTAATGAACCAGGAACCTTGGCTCACTACTGCAATATCTCATCGCAACTGAGACCCCATCCATTTCAAGAGGTGCCAGTACTGTCACTTATACCACTAAGAAAGACAAGAATACTACGTATCACATAGTGACAACAGCCGTCAGACGTCCCCAATGAGAAGACCATCCTGACTTCAGAGCTGTGGAAATGTGGGGGAGGTGTATAGCTAAGAGCGCCAAAATATTGAATAATTCATTCAGTCTGGAATGCAGTTCCTGCCTCTGTAATCGAGCGAGCTGGAGCTGGTGATGCCAAAGGTACACGTCAGTCTGTCAGGGATACACGGACAACCTACTGGAAGAGCTAGACTAGCACAAGGTGTGCTCTGTGAGTTGCCTAGGGCTCAAGACTGAAGGAGCAGCTGGCTGGCAGGATGGCACAAGTTCAGGTTGAGCATCCAGAAAGAAGACCTCCTGCAACTCCACAACCACCAGTCACATTTACCTAGAGGGCTCTAACAAGGGGCTCCCTGTGGGGCTGAGACAATTTGTTGGTTTGTCTTTGAATTTTTCAATCAAAATCTTTTCAGGCTGACCCATTTATACTTGAAAGCAACTTTTCCAGTTAAATTTATGTTGCCTGAGAGGTATTTCCTGGTATTAAGCATGCAACTTCTCCAACATCCTTTTACTTCCATAAAAAGCCAGAGACTTTATACTATATACTAGTATATAAATATACTAAAAATCTCGGACTACTAGCAGAACCATTGCTCAGGACCAACTTACAATATAAATTCTCACCTTCTTGGGACATGAAGAATGGAGAATCCACATTCTAATAAGATTCCTGGGGGGAATCCATAAGTTCAATAGGTTTGAACAACACAGAACTAGGCAAAACCATGCCAAACACCTAGGAAAATACCCTAATGATCACTACTACTTGACACACAGCCAACAGATACCAAAGGGTTTCCATGCAAGAGCTGCCTCTCGTTCAACATTAGAAGTAAATGAGGCCTTTAGGCTCAGCCACCCAAATTTTGTAAACCTTGTGGCCATAAAAATATCACTTCCACCTCCTCATCTAAAGATCAGGCTCTGGGGTGGGGGAGGCAGTTCAGTCATAGAGTCTCAAGGCCAGATCCATATGCTGTGGTCTGATATGGAAGTGCACACGGATTAAATTCTCTGAAATTATGCCACTTCATTGATAAGACAGAAATCATCGGAGCTATTAGAAGGGTAAGGTTATAAGACAAACATAGGGAGCGTAGAAGTATATAGTTGGCAAGAAGAAAAATGCTGTACCCACAGCCAGTAGAGGTTATCTGTTAGGCTAACCAGGTATACAACATTGGCTTAAGAGTTTGCCCTACGCTTCAATTACCTTAAGGAAATAAAAACTGTGTTTGGAATTATCCATCCATCGACACTCCTAGGTGATTACAGGGAAAGATACCATTATCTCTTACAAAAAGGCCTCTTGCTAGCCAAGATATCTATCTAATAGAACATTAATTGTGTTCGTGAAACCAACATGCAAACGTCTTCCTTGCGGGATGACAGTCATGCATAATTTGATAGCCTAAGAGGCACCTTGCCCATTTACTGAACACCAGTGACAGACAGGGTTTCCTTTAAGCAAATAAGCATGCTCATGGCTGCTGAATAAATGAAGCTATTCTTATTTGACCTTGCTGGACTGGGTTTGAATGACCGACATGATCCAGCATTGTCTGGGCTTCATTTGTAGATGTGTGGATCATACTTACTGTGTCCGGACCCTTGTCTTTGTTGCTTTTATAAAAGGTTTCATTGGATCGCTTATTAAAATCACTGTATATAAAACTACTCCTCTGAAAGATTTCTCTGGCTTTCCTCCAGCTCAATTAGCAAGCTCCTTTCCCGCTGATGAAAAGTAACAGTCACTATCAGATTATAGTTAGCAACTATTCACAAGAGTAATCAAATTAGATGTTGGTATCTATGGTGACACAACAAAAATTTCCACTCAGCCCTGTAGTTGAACAATAAGAGTACCACTGCTTTAAATTAAATTATTGCTCAAAACATTTTCTCAAAATTTAATCTGCATCTCAGGAGATACATACACAAGTCTATGAGCATATAAAAAAAATTATAACCAGGGCCTTTCCAATTTAAATACTAAGTAGCTTTAAGAGTCCATGGGAACCATTTTGTGTGGCTCTTGGCCCATCTTCTCTTCTGATAACTCTTTCTCGGTTACCAATTATGACTGGCCATTATCAAGGTGAAGTATTAACTGCTCTTTCAATTCAGTCGAGCGAGCCTAGAATAAGAGCCGGACCGAGTAGGAAAATAATGAAGAAAAAAATAAGATAGTGTCTGCTGTATTTATATGCTAAGTAGGATATTAAGTACACTGATTAAAAGTCAACATCCGTACATCAGATTTCGATTCATGTGTTCAGGGTGTATAAAGAATGTGTATATATGTCTACTACACAAACTCAGACATGAATTAAAATTTAACTCCATGTAGGCTAACAGTGAAGACTGGAGTTGCCTTGAGTCATGGAAATGAAATGAAACATTTCCAATTGTTTTTTTTTAAAAGTCTCTAGTCTCTTTTAAGATTCGGAAAATCTATAAGTGGACCCCAGAGTCAGACCACCACCCCGTGTTCTCCAATGAAAGTTTCACTGCTCAGCTTGTGGAAGAGGTAACTGGAAGACTGTCATCTTCCACCGCACCTGTCATTCACTAGACCTGTAAGCACAGGGGTGAATCTACTTCTCTACTTCCTGAAAACGGAGACATGGCTGAAGGAGCTGCTTTAGACCCCTTTGTCCACCTTGTAAGCTCTAATGCCTGTTTCTTGCCTCAATTCTCTTGCCCTTACTTACTCTATTCTTTTACTGCAGAAAGCAGTTAAGGCCAAGCCTATACTGTGGCCTGGCAGTTACCCAATCAGGAGACAAAGTACAGCATTCCCTATACACAGTCTGCAGGAGGGTTCTCTCTCTCTCTCCCCCACCCCCACTCCCCAACCACCAACCCCACTGGCTCCTAGAACAGAAATCACACGACCTCTTGATGTTGTGAGAACTAGATGGGGGTGGCCTATGGGAAAATGACTGATAAACGTAACAGCAAAATTATGACTGCAAGATGCCGACTGTCTTTTCTTTATCTAAGCCATAATATGGTGCTCAACCTTCATTCAAATGCCAATCATCTTGCTCTGGATCCAAAACAAAGTGAGAAACCGCACAGCGGAAGCCACTCTGCTGTGTCCCTTAATGACTTAAATTTACCCTGGCGACTAAATATAAAGCGACTTGGCACTTAGGAACCTGTCAGGTACTTAGGGAAACAAAGCCAGCACGGATCTGACTAGGTCTGCGATTCTGTCGCTAGGCCTCAATGTTTTGGCAATTTCGTCACAGCCGTGTCTCTCTCCCCCTTGTCATTATGAAAATACTGTTATGAGATCTACGGCGTCTGAAAGCATATCAGTTCTAACCTCCTTTCAAATAATTAACGTAATACTCCATGATTACCAATTAGTGCACAATTGGACAGATGCTCACTCTTATACGTAAGAGCAGCACAGCCCCTAAATACCACCCGCGGTAAACTTGACTGACAGTTCTTTTTTTTTTTTTTTTAAGTAGTAATATAAAAAAGAACTCTTTATTTTTCAAGGCATTTAATTTTCCAGTTTTTAATGTGTCTGGTTTGACAACCTGTATGGATTTCAGTGGAATAGTTCTGTTTCTTTTATTTGCAAATGTAAATTTGCATCAGGAGACGATGTTTCCTTAGGGACATTGCAGACTTTGGGGGAAAGCTAAGCGTTAACTCGGAAACTTATCTATTTCAAATTGTCAGGCAAAGTGCATCTCTGTAGTGGCCACTTGACAATCACACCCTGAATTACTGACTTGGTAGAGTGCATTGTCTTCTGCCAGTCTCTCCTTTCATTATCACATAAATGGACAGTATGTGAGAAAAAAAAACGAACCAAACCAAACCAAACCAACAACAAAACTAAACAACAACAAAACCTCGATGGCCTTTAATTCCATACGACTTGCTCAACTTCAAATCTATTCATTTTTCCAGAAGCAGAAGCAGATATCCAAGAATGTACTCTGAAGAATTTCAGAAACTAAATCTCTTGTATTATCCTTGAGGAGTTTGTACTTAAATTATAATACACTGCAATATTATTAGGACTTAATAAACCTCTAATGATCCCTTTGTGCCCAAGCTTTCTGGAGAAAGGAGATCATTGTTTGAGAAGAAAATGTCCAAGAAGAACTCATTTCTCAGACCTATCCATCTTGAAATGGGTTTGCTATTGTCCAGTGGCTACGTCTTCCCAGGGAAACAGACAAATGGTCTGGCTGTGCTCTCAGTCACCAGAAACAGATGGTTTCTGAGGACAATTTTGTTGAAGCTGACTGTATATTCCTAGCATAGCATTCACCAATATTAACATTTAATTAAAAAAAAAAGCCAATTGATTTTACTATGGAGCACGTCAATACATCCATTCCCACACTCTGTAAGTTTCATAATTTAGCATCTGCTGCCTTAATGGTCATTGGAATCCAATGAAGAGAAAATAAAAGGGCTGGGTCAAGTCTTTAAAGCTGATTTGTTTATATGCCCAATCAACTCTACATCTGTCTCTGGGACATGAAAGCCAGACAGACATCCCAGGTTCTATTGGGAGGAGCAAGACAAGGCTGTGGCCTGGACAGAACCCAGGAATGAAAAGAAGCAGCAATGGCTAAGAATGGAGGTGCAACAGCCCAGGTTTGAGGACTGTGAGTTCACTGGTTAATTATCAGAATTTCTGTTGCCACCAACTCCACGTTTAGTAAGTGGGAAGTCGTCTCAGCACCGATTATACAACTGCAGTTGATAAATACAGAAAAAGATAGCTTCTGCCAACCAATTCTGAAAAAAGGATTGGCCTGTCGCCATGACTCCATGTCATAATATGGTCAGAAAGTAATGAAAATCTGAGATAACAGAGTTCTTACAGGTAGAGACAGCTAGTACTCTGTGGCTAAATCCCTGGGGACAGTTAGGAGCAATTCGGAGAATGAGTGTGAACAACGAAGTCAATCAGACAACTGCAGTGTCCAGTACAAGCAAACCACTCCCCGTGTCCCCCCATAAAGCACTCCTTGGACTGATGTTCTTTACTTTCTTACCCAGGCAATGCTTTTATGTCCAGATCAAATACCACATTCTCAACAGAACTTTGCTTGAATGACTCCCTGCCAGTATTAGACATCCCCTTACCTGGACACCCTCTACCAGCCCCTCAGAGCATGAAGCGTTGCCTCTAACAGGCTTCTAGAAGTGAAGGGCTATGTTGGCAGGTTTCAAAGGCCCTGATACCTGCCCCACAGATGTGTAATATCTTTCAGAAGGGAATGAGTTGGCTTATTTATTCATAAGATCTTGTGTTGATACCTGCATAGTAATTAGGTATTGAAATATTTTAGGTTAAATACTTGAAAGCAGTCCTAGAGCCAGGCCCACTCATATCGACAGAGTTTTATTTCTTCTTTTCATCATATGACTCAATGCCAGTGTTAGAGCCTTCTCTATACCTAAGAGTATTCTATGCAGATATCCAAATAAGTGGCTTGAACACAATGTAGCCAGAGGCATAAAATCATTTTTTTTTCAATTTCAATTTAGTTAAACAGAATTCTCTGAAATGCTGGAAACAAATCTGTTGTGGTTATCTCCAGAAGGGAAATGTGCGTACAACCATGTCACGTCATTTTGCATTTAGAGAAAGGAAATGTTGGGTTGTTTTTTTAATTTTTTTTTTTTTTTTTTTGGTTTTTGGTTTTTTTTTCATGCAGCAGCTGTTTCAGTCGCTAGTGTTGGGAGAAACTATTTGGTGCTGAGGATTGAAGCTAAGGAAAATTGTCACTCAGTGGCAATTTTAAGAAGCAGAGTCTACTTCTGCTTTTAGTGTGGAGGTCAGGGAATCAGCAAAAACATCTTCACTTCTCCAGAGATTATTTTCCCTCCTAATGAAACTAATGGTATGTTTCCACTGGCCCACTGGGGCCATGGCTCTGCACATGGTTAGGAAAGGGAATAGGCATTTGTCACAGTTTGCAGATCAGAAATTGGAAGCCAGGTAAGGACAAGCAAATGGCTTCTTCCTGGTTTCCTGTGGGGCCTGAAGGCCAGCTAAGCTTCAAAGTGTGCTGTGGCCACTTCCAGGTCACTAAATACAGAAACACAGTCGTGCTCTCCTAAAGTAAGACCCTCCCTCTTAAAGCAGGAGTCCCTCTGCACATGGCCTTCTGACCAGGCACACTGATGCTGGTAGTGCTGTCCTAGGCCTGGACATGACAGAGCCCAGCATGAGACATAGTGAATTTAAAGGAAAACTGAGAACCTTTGCGCACTGCACATCCAGCCTTTCACTGCAAACCAATGGGTAATTCTGGATCTTTCAGGCATTTCCTCAGTACATAAAATCTCTTTGTTGTTTGCATTTTAGCTTCCTTTCTATTCAATGAAAAGTCACAGAAGGTGAAAAAACAGAACAGTTACAAGTCCAGAGTGGTGACAATGGCGAGGCAAACATTTCAATGGAATTTTTGTCCTTGACACTGTTTGACTCATTATTGAACAAGCTCACACAGAAGCAGAATAGAGGGTTCTCCTCCCCTTCCTGAAGGGGAAAGAACTCTCTCGGAGGTTAAGATTTTTCCTCAAGGGCATCTGGATGTGAGAGCTGATACAGATAAAGATGTCACTTGTTAAAGATGTGTCTCTACTATTTTTTAAACTGTAAAAAGCGTGAGCGCAGGTGCCTGTGGTGTCAGATCCTCCTTGAGCTGGAGTTCCGGGTGGTTGAGCCACGCATCATGGATAATGGGAGCCACGCTCTTCCTCTTCTGTAAGAGCAGAGCCTATTCTCAATCACTAGTCAACCCCAGATAAAGTTTCCAATAACACCCTGCCATGGTCCCTTTTGCTCTTGATCTACCTAGCACCGTAGACCATTCTCCCCACTTACTTGGGCAAGGTGGTATACACTTATAAATCTCTAGTATTAGTGCTATAACAAGGCCTTGTCTCCAGCAAAAACAAAAACTCAAAATATCCAGTTCTTAGTCCTCTTCATTTATGTCTGTAGAAGCAGCCCAGGGGAGCTGAGGACCTGAGCTGGTGACTCTGGAACTACACATTTCATGCTAAGGGTCATTACTTAAGAGAGGTTGCCAGCCATCTAGCTATCTTTGGTAGCCTCCCAACTCCAACAGGTGAGTACTCAGGTTTCCTTATGCAACACCAGAGCGTGTGTGGGGGTAACAGAGCAGGACCTGGAGCTGGGAGGGCAGGAACCCAGGGTGTGGCTCTGTTCAGACAGCTGCTATGTAATACAGCATATCATTTTAGTTTCTATGGGTGACAACATAAAATTCAGTTCCTTATTCTAGCCCCACGCAACAAGTGGTGTCCATATTCCTTCACTGAAGAAAGTTTTATAGAGTAAAACTATCCTCCCCATAAGAAACAATATTTTCTTTTAGGCAGAAATCAGACATGTCAACTAGGTCCAAAGAATACCTGAAGGTGGTCATATCACAGGCTGGGCCACCAAATCATACAAATGCAAGTGTCAATCACATGACCGCCTGTGTGAGTACTACCTCCTATAGTATTTCAGCATTTGTCCTGTGTCACAGCCTTCTATGGAACCCAGATCACCCAAGTGCATTTTCTCCTCTTCAAATGTTTCATGTTGTACTGTGTGCTCCAGAGTACAATAAAAGGTCAACAAGGACTTTGTACCACCAAGCACCAAAGTAGGTATGTACAACCAATGCCCCACGGTCCATATGCATCCTGGGTTAGCTGAATATAGAGCACAAAGTCATGTTCTAATGTAAAAAGACCATCAAATGCTGCTATGAAAGAACTTGGAAACAATGAGTGTTGTGTGAACTTTTCCTGAGACCTACACAAAATGCCTTCTCACCCTAGAAGAGTTGTTTCTCAGCAACAAGAGATGATTCCACTAAAGCCTAGCTTGATAAAACAATGTGTTCCATTAGAGAGGCCTCACTGAGGGGTTACTTATAGGTGCAGAGGGAACTTATAGGACAGAGGGCAGGCTATATACTCTATTGACTTTCTCCCTAACAGTTGACTGTCTTGGAGAGGGGCATCACTCATGAGCACCTCCATTAGCATCTGTCTATAAATCAGTGCTTTTACTTTGTAAGCACTCTTCTCTAGTAACCATAGACAGTAGGAGAGAGAGAGAGAGAGAGAGAGAGAGAGAGAGAGAGAGAGAGAGAGAGAGAGAGACAGTGATACAGTGTAATGCTAAGGGCATCATGATCCCTTCCTCCCTCCCTATTTTAATGATGGAAGATTAATGGAATTAATTTGGTGCAGGTATCTATCGTTAATTCTAACTGTTGACAGTTCAAGATAGCAACGGCCATGTAATGTCAGAGAGCAACTATCCTACAACAAGAGGATGGCCTCAACTAACAGCAGCTTGGAGTTACCTCAGTTGAAATAGGGTGCCACTGTAAATGCTAGCATATTCCGGGTCTCTTCTTCATAATCTCACTACCTGTGTGCTCTGACCCCTTTCATCTATCACACAGCAGAAATCAACCCCTATGAAGAAATTATCTAGGTGCAGTTGCTTCCAGATACATAAACATCACATCTGGCTACTTCATAAGAATATCCCCAGGGTTTGAACTTTAAGGGGTATTTTATATTTCCTTCTGTACATTTCTGGGTATAGGGTTATGAATTAATGAATCAGGTGAGAAGAGTGTGGCAGATGTGTGCCAAACTTCTCACCCAGATCCTTTCTCACAGCCACCCAACTGGCATGCATTCAAACGCTCTGTGCTTAGTTTAAATGCTTTGTAGAAGGTTCTCTTGTCGTTAGCTTAAATTGGAAGAAGATGCTTCCATATGGCCCCAGGACATTAAAAAAGTCAGCAAAAACTTTTGAAATAACACAATTAACATAAAATAACCTTATCATTAAAAATTGAGAGACATCATCCAAAAAGTTGAATGCCGTGCTAAAAATATTATTGGAGTGCCAAGGAGGTAGGGTGACTGCAGAGAGGTGTAAAGAGAAGCATGTCTAAGAGAGGCATTGCTGTGAAGAATACAGTCTCAACGCTTGATTTCATTCACTTTTTCTCACTGTCTGTCTGTCTATCTGTCCATCAACCTGTCTGTATTTCTGAGACAAGACCGTTTTAGCCTACAGTAGCCTGGAACTTACTATTTAACCCAGGCTAGCCTAAAAAAAAAACAGGTATATTTCAGATTTTCCTCTTACCTTAACAGAAGCTATAAATGGACACTGAGTCCTATGCTTGCCTGATGTCAGCTAAACATTTTTATCTACATCACTCAGTCAAAGAGATCCAGGTCTACAGTATGATTCCCATCAGCAGTAGTAAATCCCTAAGTAGTACTTGGGAAACTTGTTCAACACAAGGACCCAGGGAATCCCCTGCTCTTCTTTCAACAAACACCCACCTATTTCCCTTAAGCACACTACCTCCTGGGCTTTGCTACTACCACTCATAATTGTTCTAACTCTACAGTCTGAAATCCCGATAGTTCTATATCTACCTACAAGTTATTCTTTTTCCTTTGCCTGTACACACCACACCATCAGACTGTGTTCTCTTCTTGCGTCTTGTCATGGAAACAAGAAGGGCTCTGAGCCTTATTCACTTATAACCTTAGGTTTCCACTCCACCCCATCTGTCTACCCCCCAGAATAGGTCTAACCATCTCCATCATGGGGCTCCCAGTGACTCCAGAGGACAGAGAATAACCAGTAATCACTGGTTCTAGCATCCCCCAGAATACTTTTGTGAGGAAGGGACCCCATGACCACCATTTCCCATTTATCTCCCAAATTTTCTATGTTCTCAATGACTTGACTCTTCCTCCACCACCATCATCAGAAAATGACTTAGTTTCTCCCTTTATAGTTAACATAGATGCCCAGATGAGTGGGTTTTAACAGCCTTTGGAGCCGCAACCTGGTATTGAATTGAGTTGTGATCCTGTAAATCTCTTTTGTTCCTCCAGTCACAAAGACCAAGTGGAATCCTCCATGGACGACAGCTCAGGTCTCCACTAGGAGTCTTCCTCCCCTCCCCAACTGCCTCCCAACACATCATTCCTCTCTTCTCTGCCTCAGATCTTCCTCCCCACTGCTGATTTCCTCCAGCACACTGAAGTCTTCAAATGAAATACTGACTGTCCTCTAAATTTCTGCCAGCTCCCTGGGCATTTTCCTCCCCGTAGGCGGACTTCTTGGAGGGACCTGTTTATGCCTCTTCCACTGACATCCCAGTGCACTATGAGCTCACCTTCATCTCTATGCTTACACCGACAATGGCGTTGATGCTCTCGGGCTTAAGAGAGTGGCTCCTGGAAGCTCTACTCTCCTTTGATTCCCATAGTGGTATTTCTAGAGTTTCCTGAAGTGTTACCAGACTCTTGAACACTGAACACACATACAAGCTGACTCTTAGCAGTGTGCAGAGACAGGTCCAAGTGTGTGGGGCTCACCATGACTGCAGCCTCGGGCAAGCAGCTTCCCTGGGATCCAGCTTGAGCTACCTTCCTCGTGGCATTCCTTCTCCCCCCAGACAGGGTGGGACACAGCCTGAATCCACATCTCCCCATCTCTAATTTAAAGTCACATCTGCATTTCCCTCGAATTGTACAAATCTTCCTAGCCCCATAGGCACTTCAGACTCCACAGACTACACCCTCCCCAAACACAGAACATTTTTGTCCTGCCCAACACAACCCTGCTAATCAACTCACATTTTGGCTAGATCCCCCAACCAAGGCCAGAAACGTTAGTCATTCTTTTTTTTTTTTTTTTTTTTCTTTTTTTTGGAGCTGGGGACTGAACCCGGGGCCTTGTGCTTGCTAGGCAAGCGCTCTACCACTGAGCTAAATCCCCAACCCCAACCTTAGTCATTCTTAATGGTCTTTCATTTCTATCCAAAGGGACTCACAACTGGTTTCTGCTGTCCCCTCTTCCTCAACCTTTCCAGCCTTTCTTCAACACAGAACACGGTTGCCTGGCTTTTCACAAGTGTCTGGTTCTTGTTTCTAACCAGAAGCTTGCACCAGTCTCTCCTGTGTGTACACATACACACAGACATATGTGTACACATGTGTGCAGTGCAGCCAAGCCAAAGCTTCATGTCTTCCTCAATCACTCTCTACCTTTTTTTGATTTTTTTTTGAGACATGCTGTCTAATTAAATTTGAGGCCAATCAATTTGACTAGAGAATCTGTGTGGTCTTATGTAGGACAAATGCTACCAAGTTTAGTTTTTTGTGTGGATGCTGGGGCTGTAAACCCAGGACCTCATACTCTCATAGCCAAGTGCTTTACGGAGCCTTCTGTGTTTATGACTTTCCTGCTCCCCTACTCTCCTTTCTCCCTACCTCCTGACTCCTCCTGGGTTCCCTCTATACTGCTTCATTCCCTGTTTACCTGCTTAAAGGTAGTCTGGTTGCTGCATCACAGTCTAAGTCCTGCAAACCTGCCACAGAGGCTTCATCTTGATCAGCTCCTACCCCCATTTCCAACCAAATCCTGCATCTTTGCTCACTCCCCTCTGCTATGGGGGCGATTCCAAAACCCCTTGGAAGTCCGAAGTCTTTTCCATCTCTGATGCATGATGGATTTCAATCTATACTGAGGATGTTTCTACTGCTTCCTTCCCAAAGTCCACTCATCATCACTGTCCCCTGACTCTTCTGTGATGAAAAGATACAGCCTAAGGGACAGGGACCACGTCTTGTTCATTTCTGCCCTCCCTTTACCAGCACAGAGAAGATGATCATTAAGGATCTGTGAATCAATAAGTGAACTAATTAATGAATACAAACAGAGTACTCTGTGCCAGGACATCTGTTTAATATAACACAAATACTAATCACAGAATAATTAAGCATAATCAAGTTTAGCCAGCTATCTCTCTTCTCCACTGGAGAGCCAAATCTTCTGCCTTCTTGATGGAAGATGGCCATGTACTCCCATGGCAAAGTCTACTATGTAACATGTTATGGTCACACCAATAGTGTTGACTAGACTAATTGTGATCTCTTGGTCCAAACTGTCACATCTTTGAGGCCCAAGATTCCTCAAACAGTCACAAGGACCAAGTATTAAAATGAAACCATTTTGATAGAACATTTTGATCAAGTACAGTCAGTAACTATAGACATAGCATTTTATAGCCTAGAGGATAAACCGCAGGAATTGGCCACTCTAGTGCTACCCAACATCAGGAAAGTGAGGCAGTAAGGTGGGGAGTTTGAATGCAGTCTGGGTGACATAGCCAAACTTTAATTTAGGGAAGGCACAAGCAAGCAGACAAACAAACAAACAAGAAATCATGAGGGAGCAAGGAAGTTAGACTAGTCTGTAAAGTGTTTGACTTGAGGGCAGAAGAGTTTAATCCCCAGAATCCATGTGAAAATAGTTGGGTGGTGATGCTGGCAAGGGGAGACAGATCAGACCTGAGTTCCCTAACTACTACCACCCTAGCCTAATTGGTGAGCTCTAGGCTTCTCTCTCTCTCTCTCTCTCTCTCTCTCTCTCTCTCTCTCTCTCTCTCTGTGTGTCTGTGTGTGTGTGTGTGTGCATGTAAAACAAAAACAAAACAAACAAATGAACAAAGACAGGTGCCACTTGAGGAATAGCATTACCTGAGACTGTCCTCTGGGTTCTACACCCATGCATAAATGCATTGCACAAGCACACAAGATCCACCCCAAGAACATGTGCATGACACAAAACACACACTCCTCCCCACCCACACTCACACACACCACACACACACACACACACAGAGAGAGAGAGAGAGAGAGAGAGAGAGAGAGAGAGAGAGAGAGAAGGATCCCCAGAAACCTATCCTTGGCTTCATCTGTAAAACAGAATAAAAAACTGATCTGATTACGGATCAGCATTTCCACAGTTCTCCTGAACTCTAAGATTCTCCACAATAGTGACGCCATCAGTCACCATTTACTAAGGTCACCCCAGATACCAGGCACCATGTTGAATTGTTTTATATTTTTTCTTTTTAAACTTTCAGTAACTTTCAGACCCTAATGATAAGCACACTCACCTTAACAACAGGAATCTGGGGCTTTAAAGAAGAACTCTCTCCAGGTGCCACAATCCAAGTAGATGTCTCTAATACTGTTAAACACTGTTGTCCCACTTAGGAATAAGCCCATGCTCAAGTGAGTTTGAAGGCACGTTATATAAATGTCTTCCTTAAAGGTTACAGAATACCTTAACCTTGTAAGGACTCAAAGTCTCTGGGAAAAGAAAGCATTCGTTCAACACTTTTTCCAAGTTTGTGGGCCAGCAGAGGCATTCGTAGGGTATCCGGGGCATATGTTCCACAGAACAGAATTTAGCTTTGGTTGAGAGTCAGAGGAACACCGAACTTATCCAGAAGCAGAGAGGAGAAAGAAGCTAATGGCAGTATTTGTTACAGGTGACGGGATAGTGAGGCACTTAGGTCTCTTATCAAACACCAGGTGGCATAATGACAACGCACTGGTGGTGAGACAAATGGGGAGACTTTTCCATGGATGGCCTTAAACATCAATGTCTTTGACTTGAGCCCATGAATTCAGAATGTGATTCACACACACCACGTCCTAAAGGGGCACAGTCGGTGTTAAATGGGTGTTGTGGTTTTCAGCTTTTGAGGTAATATCAGTGCCTGATTGTGGAGTTTTATCTGGTTGTTTTGCTTTTTCTAAACTTGACACAGTTTTCCTTTTTTTTTTTAAGGATGGCCACAACCTTAAAACAGACCCTGAGCTCCCAGATGTGTCTTAAAGACAGAATAGCAAGAGGATTGCAGAGAAAAGCATCTCTATTGCAACAAGTGTACTTGGCTATTCCACTGGGCAGCTACTGCCTCTCAGAATTCTATTTACTGAATTCCACTGACTGAACACCTCATGTGACCCAACCTCTACACTAAGCCAGCCTTTCCCACTGAGGATCTCTGACTGATGGACAGAAAGCAGAGTTCCGAGACGTTGCAGATTTGCTCAGTGTGCCACTGGGAACACGTAATCCGGTACCCAGGCTCTGCCCACCTAATTCTAGAAAGAGAGACTATAAGAGTCTCAAGGTTTCGTCCTCCATGCATGCATAGAGTTACATCTGCTCCCCAAAATCTTAAAAGAAAATGAAAGCGAGAGCTATATGAGAGAACTTGATAAAGGGATGTGTGGTTTGAAATTCAGTCAATATAGTCACAGTGCACAAAGCACAGAAATCAGGCTCTGAGATCCTCATTTTGGATGCTGGATGACGTTAAGCAAAACACTTGCCTCCCTGCCTCTCCCCTATGTCCCACACAGATGCAATGGAGACCAATTAATATAACATGATAGCAAGGCCCAATATAATTAGCGAAGCAAAATAGGAAAGACAAGAAGCTAATTTAAGATCCATTAAAACAACCATTACAAAAAAATAAATATATTGCCATTCATAAATAATCTTAATACCTTTCTATGGTCTTTTACATGATTAAAATTAAATTACAGAATGACTCCTTCCCTCTAGATTTTTCTCTTGCAACTATTTATCTTCTTAGTTGTGGGGATTCAACGGGATCTTGGTGTGCATTCCCTTTATGAAAATTACCTATGTGACAGTCCTCAATTAAATAAATTCACACCTACTATACTCATTGGATAAATGAGACAGATGCATTATCTAAATGAAGGCTCAAGAACAAAGCAAATGGTGCTCTCTCTCATGAATCACACTGAAATGCACACATGCACTTTATTTTTAATTAAAAGACTTTAATTCAAAAACCATTTCGATGAGAAAAATAGTAGTGTTTCTGTATATCCTATCAACCCACAGAGTGTTAACATCCTGCTTTCTAGCGTGGCACATTGACTGCGTGCAATAAGCCAACATTTCCACACTCTCACGAAGTAAAGCGCATCATTTCTTCAGAGTCTCTTTGCATTCATCTGGATCCAGAACACCACAGACTCCATTCCATCTCATCATCATCATCTCTCCTGAGACTCCTCCCAACTGGGACAGTTTCTCAGCCGTTGCTTATGCCAGTGGCCCCAGCAGCTGTGAAAAGCAAGGGCAGGTCTCTCACGAGATACCTCCCTCTTAAAACTTGTCTTCGTTTTCCTCATGATTAGACTGGGGTTACAGGGTGAGGAAATCCCACGGGCGATCTGCTGCGATGGTGAATCTTCACTGTCAACTTGACTGGGTTTAGAATTCACATGGGAGACACACCTCTGGACTCATCCATGAGAGCATTCCCAGGTAACAGACTAATAGAGGCGGGAAGTGCCTTTCTGAATGAGACGTGTGCCATCACATCAGTGAAGGGCCCAGACTGAATGTAAAGGAGGAAAAGCATAGGCCAGAGGCGCGCTGACCCTCCCTTCCTATTGCCTGGTTCACAGAGTGAACTGACAAGCACACACTCCTGTCACCACAGCTGAGCGCTGTCGCCGCCATGCCCTTCCCCACTGTGATGGACTGTCCCTTCAAACTGTGAACTATTTCAAATTCTTCCTCTCCTAAGTCACAGCCTGTCAGGTATTTTGTCACAAAAAAATTATAAAAGTAACTAACACAAGTGCTGTTATCCTCAGATTCTTTCCAGCTTGACCCACTTCCTATCTCATTAACCTTCCATGTAGCCATCCCTCAGTCACTAGTCTGAGGAAATGCCTGGCAGTGCTCTGTACAGCAGAACTGCCCCTTTCTTTCACCTTCCCACAGTAGAGATAAAGTGAGTGCAGCCCAGGGGTTCTAGAATCAGCCACAGTTCCAAGGGAATGTAGCTTTTTGTACTGGAGAGTGACATTAGAAGGTAGGATATGGGCACCCAGTGTGATCAACATTACTAGCATATTGTGCCTCTAGGCTCTCTCATCTGACAGGATGAAGAACTATATGTATATACACTAACCTATGTGTCTGCACTTATCTATAAATATTTCTTTTGGCAGTTATCTTTATTTAGGTTAAACGTTGCATTTATTTTAATCTCCAGATTTTTAAAAAAACATTCTAAAGTTTTCTGGTCCAAGTATGTCAGTTGTTAAAAACTATTATGTCATTTGCATTAGACAGTGACCTCTAAGACTGATGGTCCATTGATTCAGTGTCTGTTATTTGGAACTGGTTCAGCTGTATCTGTTGGGAGTAAAAGGGCCTGGGTCTCGTATAGAATGGAGACAACGATGATATGAACTGCAAAGAATTAGGGAAAAATTAAATAAAGTGATGTACTTTAGTGTTCACAATGGAACCTGAAACACAATAACATTGTAACAATTGGAGGATCAAAAACTTAAAATGGTGAAATAGTGTCAAGAAGAAAATATATAATATGGTAACTTCGGGTTAGGATTTATATTATTAGACCCATTTGCCATTTAGCTTAAAGCTAAGCACAAATTTATGTGCATTGGTTTACTGCATGTGTGTCTTGTTAAATGATTAAATGGCTAAGTTACTCCTGCATAAAAGTTCTTAGAACCTGATTTCCTAGTACACAGGATCACCATCCACTTTGAGATGTGTGAACAGGCTAAAAACAGTTATCACCGTGAGGAAGAAGAGGGAACAGTGACGTGTGGGCTGTGACTTCCCCTTCTCCATACTCCATTAGGATATCAGTCATCTGGCAGCAGCGGCCATGCCATTTAATGGAAGGCAGTCAGGGTTCCTCCAGAACAGAATGTTAGTTCCTCTGGCTGATTGGAGCTCTCTCAATACTTGTAAGATTGTGTCCATATAAATCTTCAGTAACACAGTCAGGGCTATCTTCTGTCGTTCATAAGAAAAAATATGACCATATTTGGCAAAGAAATTTCCATTGTGTTTCTTCCCAAATGCCCAATTGAGATATTAGTAACATACAAAAGATTATTAAGATTTCTGTGCACTGAATTTGTGTTATGCTGATGAGCTATTCTAGCATAACTGTGGTGCTCGGAGAGCTCTCTGACTTCACTTAAACTGAACTTGGTTTGGGTTTTTCTTTCCTATCATATTATACCTCTTAGAGTTGGTAGGGTTGGGATGGGCCAAGGCATCATGACTGCAGATCGCAGACTCTCTCAGTGAGGGGGAGTCTTTACAATGCAGCTAAATGGTACTTCCGGTGTGACTGGTCCTTGGGAGCAGTGGAGAATGTATGACTCTATCTAAGACACCCTAGAGATGAGGCCTGTGAACCATCATGAGCACCATAATCTTGTGAAGAAGCATCCCATCAGAAGAACCCCATAACATCAGCCGTAGTTGAGTGAGTGCAGCACCTAGACCTGACCTGAGCTCATGAGAGGATCGTCAAGGTCAGGCTTCTGGAGATGAAGACTTCTCAGTAGGAAGCTTGCCAACACTGCAGGGCCAGACTAGTGGCAGACAGAGAGCAGATCCAGCTTAGTGTTAACAGGAAACAGCACCCAATTGGACACAAGGAAGTGGCTAGGAGTCTCAGACTAGGAGAACTGCCCCTTGGTTGGTTTTGCCTTCACTTGCCACATAGCACTGCTAAGTTTTCTCTCTTCTGACTGTACTTGAAATGTCCCTAACTAGCATCCTGTTAACCTCCAAAGGGAAGTTCAGAGGACTCCCTGCCTCTTTAGCACCCCTGGTTCCTCCAGGCACTCTGACCTTTTGATAGTTCCTTCTGACCACAGGACCTTTGTATACACTATTCCTTCTCTTTGCAATTCCCATGCTCTCATGCTTCGCAGGTATGTTTTTTTAAATAAAAGACTTTCAATCTTTTATTTAAATTTTTTAGAGGGATCTTCCCTGCCTTCTCTTAACCCCTTCATTATTTTGTGACTCAGTACCCTGTTTGCTATCACATGACCTTCAGCATGATTTAAATTAATTTCACTATTTGCTCACTTATTTCATGAGAACAGGGAGCCACACTGGTTTTCTGTCACTCTGTGTCCTGTGCCTAGCACTGCGTAGACACTGATGAAAATCACTGGGTTTAAGCATCACTCTCAGTAAAAGAATCGAGACACAGATGATCATAGATTATATATGTCAGTGAAATTCTCAGAATGGGCAAATCCGCAGGGAGGGTCAAGTCTAGATCAGCAGTAGTCAGATACTGGGGGGGGGGGAGGAGAAGGGGGCGGACCTGCTAATTAGGTGAAGGGTTTCCTTCTGTAGTGATGACAAAGACCCCACTATCAAACAAGACAGAGGAAATGGTTGACTAACACGGGCAATGTACTAAATGCCCCTAATAGCAATGTTCTTGCAATGATGTAGAAGAATGGGTTGCGTGTAAAGCATACGCGCTGTGAGCATGCTGTGCTCCACAGCTGATTTGGGTCCACCCTGTCCTCCCAAGGGCCAAGTATTAAATACTTGGTCCTCGGCCTGTGGTGCTAGTGGGAAGAGGCAGGACCTCCAGGGTGGGACCGAGAGGACGGCTGTTAACTCACTGGGGCCCTGAAAGAGGATATAAATAAGGGCGGCTCCTTCTCTTACTACCAGCTGCCTGAATTCAACAGGCCTCTTCCATCATGGGCTTCAACCATGAGTAGTGCATCATCAGCCTAGAGCCACACAACCACGTGACCATGCTTGGAAAGCTCCTCTGCTTAGGAGAAGGACCATGTTTTTAATCAAACACTCTCATCTTTAAAGAAAAGACATCCTAGTCACGTGTGCCCACATCCATTAATTCCAGCACTTGGGAGGCTGATGCAGGAAGATAGCAAGCTGGAGGCTGACCAGGGCTGGTGACACAGTGTGTTTCACAGAGCCATGAGACCCTGGCAGGAAAGGAAAGATGGAGTGGAAAGGAAGGGAGAAAGTTACAGGAAGAGGAAGAAGGAAATAGGGATGGGAAAACAAAGAGAGGATCCTGACTTTTGAGACATTGATGAACCTAGAGAACATTGCACTACATGAATATTGCCACGCACAGAGAGACAAACTGAAAAGTCTACAGGATCTCGCTCCTGGGCACTGAGGGGAATGACGAGTTGTCAGGGACTGAGGAGGGGAGACAGAGGGATGCTGGCCACAGGGAATGAAATGTCAGCTAGCCAAGGTAAGCTCTAGAGCCAACGACACACAGTACTTCTCATCATAGCACCTCATTATGCTCTTAAAATCTGCTAAAAGGATACAGCCTAATTTATTTTTAATTGGCATATAAAGTTATATGTGTTTAACACATACAACGTGATGTTTAGACATTCTCTAAACACTGAAATGGCTAAAATAAACTAGAACATGCTTAAGGAGCTTCAGCTACACTCTCTCTGCTACCGTTCTTTATTGTCCCATCTTCTTCCAACACCTTGGGCTGCACCATGTAGAGGCTCCCACAGCTCCGGGAAATGACCAATGGTAGCTAAAACTGCATGTTCAGTAAAGATACTGGGGCACACCGAGGCAATGAAAATACAAAAGACATAAGTATATGGTCTCTTTCACATGCAGGCAGGCACTTGTGTACAGGAATTTCAAACAATAAAATGTGCCACTGAAAAGCTTTGGAACTGAAATTCAGCTTTGGAACAGGGAGACAGGGGAGACCCGAATGTCTCTCAGTTTACAACCTAAAAGGAATAACACAGCTTTTTAGAGCTATGAATAAATTGAATTCTTTTTTTACAAGCTCACAGAATCTTTACAAATTAACTTTTAAGACTCTAAACTGAACCTGAGTTATTGCCAAAAATGCATACAACTGTAAAGAAATGCACACACAGTATCTGAGGGAACTGGATTAAGTCATTAGAGTAAAGATGGCTGCACTATCCACATGCACCCAAGAAATATCTTAAAGTAATCTATGAGGTCAAAGGAGAGTCAGTGCTCAGATATGCCCTCGAATCTACCATCATGGCATTGTAAAAAAAAAAAAATCGAGTAGACAGGATACTCTCAGAAAATCGTAACAGTCATGCATAGATCTTGCCTGACAATGTGTCTGGAGTTCCATCACAATGAAGCAACCAAGATCAGAAAGACTTGGAGACAAATGCTCTCAAGCCAGAGATAATTAAATCATGAGAGAACTCAACTTTTCTACCTCACTGTGGTGATTGCTAGACCTTCAGATGACATTCAGTGTTTCCTCATAGCCCTTATTCATTACTTCTATCTCCTATCAGCACAAACTTTTGTGGCATTCGGGTGAGGAACGAGTGTCCTGGCTATCAACCTTGCTGCTACTATAAAACACCCAACAGAAACAAGAAACAACCTGAGGAAGAAAGGTTTTATCTGGTTCACAGTCTAAGGGTACAGTCCATCATGGCTGACAGGCATGGCAGTAGGAGCTGGAGGCAACTGGTCCCATGGTGTCCTCAGTTGGGGAGCAGAGTGATGTATTTTGTTGTTCAGCTTGCTCTCTTTTTTATTCAGTCCAGAACCCAACACATGTGATGGTGCCATCAACATTTAGGGTGATATTTCCCAACTGAATCAACCCAGTCCAGAAACTCCATCATAGACATGCCCAGAGTTGCATGTTGTAAATCTCCCAGGTGACTTAAGATCCTATCAAGCGGATGATCAATACTCAACATCAAATCTTGTGTTTTTTGTTTCCAATAAAATTATTACTAATCAGCATGTGTTGTGTCAAAAGTATAGATTATTCCTAAAATATTTCTCCTTTTAAAGATAAGAAACCACTCACTCTGATAGGCTGTACTTTTCAGAGACTGTCACAGCAAAATTCCCATACCCTTCAGGGTCTTGTACAACATAGTCTTGTCCCCAAAAGGTAGACTATCCATCACTTCGGGACAACTGGTTTGTTTCCTGAGGTAACAATTCTTCCCCTTAGAGTATAGACACGAAAATCTACACTGCACTGGGTAGTTTTATGTAAACTTGACACAAGCTATAGTCATCTGAAAGGAGGGGACATTGAGAAAATGCCACCATGAAATCAGTCTGTAGGTAAACCTGTAGAACATTTTCCAGCAACTGATGGAGGAGGGCTCAACCCGAGGGTGGTGTCACTAGCTCACTCCTAGGCTAGTGGTCATGGGTTCTACAGGAAAGCAAGGTGAAAAAGTCATGAGGAGCAAGCTAGTAAGCAACATTCTTCCATGGTCTCTGCATGGCCCTGTCCTGACTTACTTCTTTCTTTCTTTCTTTCTTTCTTTCTTTCTTTCTTTCTTTCTTTCTTTCTTTCTTTCTTTCTTTCTTTTTTTCTGACTTCTTTCAATGATGAATAGTGATGTGAAAGTGTAAGTAAATAAACCCTTTCCCCTCCAAATTGTTTCAGTCACAGTGTTTCATCACAGCAATGGTAACCCTAACTAGAACACACAGCTTCTCCCCCATCCTCTACACCAGAGGGCGGTAAAATGGGTAAACGACAGGGAAGCTCTTCCTTTAATGACCATGGCGAACTGCCCACTGAGTGTCCTCACCTTGAATGTCCCACAGGCACTCAAGTCCACAAGCCCACAGTTGCATTTTGTGCTAAAGGTAATTTGCTCACCCTCTCTGTGCTAAATCAGCTAATTCTTTACTTTCTGTTGGGTTGGGGTTGTGCCCCTGTCATTTTACATATAGTTCCACTTATCTTTCTTCTCTGCTATAAAACAGGGCTAGTTTAGGCAGTAGTCAGCTCTTTTATGGGCTCACAAAAGTCCC